>NC_136493.1:69952630-70095130 GCF_053919585.1 Euprymna scolopes | reverse complement strand
GGAGGAGTTTGGTAGAGTTCTCAAACGTCAAATCGTTGAACTTTAACACCTTAACAGCCAGATTTCTGGTTGAAAAAGATTTTCCCAAATCTCCATACCTTGTATATCAAATTTCGAGTCTGTAGACTAAAAATTGACAGAGTTATTGCGTAGGAAAATGTACACAGACAGACACACAGACACGGTCACTTTTATAGATATATAGATAGATGGACTAACATTTCTAAAATTTCCGGGTGTTTGGATGCGTTGAGCAAAAAAAAAAAAAGTGGTAGTAGACGGCAGGCTCGAACCTGTATGGCGAAAGACGAAAAGAATGGGGGGAAAAACCCTGACGTCTTTGTCGTTACGATCATCACCAAACCGGAAGTGACGTAGGTTTTAAATAAGGCTAGACAATAGAACAGTGAGGATGACTTTAAAAAAAAGCGACCTCCCCCCTGTAGAAAAGTGCCCAGTTGAAGGTGAAGATATTAATGTTTTTAGCCAATTTTTCGATATTTGTCGTCTGAACAGTCCTCAAAACGATACTGATCTTGTAAAAATCCGTCGCCTCTGTCGAAAGTTTTAGGCACACATGCAAACATACATACATATATACATTTATATATTGATAACTAAAAATTTTCGACCCAAATCATTTAAAAAGCTTGCCCTATCTCTGAATACCATTTATGTAAAATTTCAAATGTATAGACCAGAAATTGTCTGAGTAATTTCGTAGAGACTGCAGAGGTCAATTTTTTTAAACTTTGACCCCTATTATGACTCCTTAACATTTATTGTTTTGGGCTCAAATCAAGTTATTAAGGTCGATCCATGTCCAAGGAACCTATATCTAAAATTTCAATTGTTTATACCCACAATTGGCAGAGGAGTTTGGTAGAGTTCTCAAAGGTCAAATCGTTGAACTTTGACCCCTTAATAGCGAAATTTCTGACCGAAAACGGATTACCAAGATTTTACCAAATCTCAATGCCCTGTATATCAAATTTCGCGTCTGTAAACTAAAAATTGACAGAGTTATTGCGTAGGGAAATGTACACAAACACACACACACACACACACACTTTTATAGATAGATAGATAGATAGATAGATAGATAGATAGATAGATAGATAGATAGATAGATAGCTGGATAGATAGATAGATAGATGTACACAATTTTCTTATTTTTTGTCTTTATTCAGGCTGAGGTATCTGATTGAATACCAGATATCCACTCGCTAATCACAAACTCAAACCGTGAGATCGTTTAAGATCTTGCTCATCCCATCACCAGATATATTTACCTGGTAGTTTTTGAACTTCATTATAATTTTGGAATGCTGGGGAGCTTTCTAAAATTCCAGTTTGCTTCCATGCTGTACACAAAAGTTTGCTATTTTGGTATCTTCACCCTCTCAGCTCTATTTAAGTCAGCGTCATTAGGGACACTGACTTAAACTAGGGTTGCTACTTTATCCCTCTTGTCCGATATCAATATGTTAGTTTAAACAGCTTCGTTTTCTAGGTATGTAGCTGTAGCAATTATATAGTCATGGTAGCTATTGTATGATTTAGTTAAACTGCAAACGTTTATTACTTCAATAAATCACAATAAAAATTCATAAACAAACAATCTTACAGATTATTAAACCCTACTAAAACTAATATAGAAAAATAACAAAGCAAATGATTAAAAAATAAATATGAAATTAATATATTCACTTTGAATTAATGGAAAAATAACAAAGCAAATGATTAAAAAATAAATATGAAATTAATATATTCACTTTGAATTAATGGAAAAATAACAAAGCAAATGATTAAAAAATAAATATGAAATTAATATATTCACTTTGAATTAATGGAAAAATAACAAAGCAAATGATTAAAAAATAAATATGAAATTAATATATTCACTTTGAATTAATGGAAAAATAACAAAGCAAATGATTAAAAAATAAATATGAAATTAATATATTCACTTTGAATTAATGGAAAAATAACAAAGCAAATGATTAAAAAATAAATATGAAATTAATATATTCACTTTGAATTAATGGAAAAATAACAAAGCAAATGATTAAAAAATAAATATGAAATTAATATATTCACTTTGAATTAATGGAAAAATAACAAAGCAAATGATTAAAAAATAAATATGAAATTAATATATTCACTTTGAATTAATGGAAAAATAACAAAGCAAATGATTAAAAAATAAATATGAAATTAATATATTCACTTTGAATTAATGGAAAAATAACAAAGCTACAATGAAATGATTTAACAAATGAGATTGTGTATTTTTATTTGTTATGTTGTTAAATCATTTATATGGTAGAATATTTTTCGTGTTCTTTCAAAAATAACTCGCAAAGATAAATGTAGATATTCTGTTGACAACATCTAGAATATAAAACTTTGCAGAAAATCCATGCAGTTCTATAGCAATAAAATATGAATAAAAAACGGTCAAACCTTTGATTTGTAATGAGGATACTATTATGTACTACATACAAATTGCTATTTCCTTATACCTTGGTGGAAATTATGGTTCATAGCTTTTGCAAGGGTATTAAATGGCGCATGATGATTGTACCAGATTTTGAATTTGGCATAGTAAACTCCATAGTCTACAATGGTATCCCCTGTACCATCCCCCTCTATATCTATTGGAAATATGACGTAGGTTTGGTTACACACTGACACTAAACTTTCATTATAATCATATTTTTGTATACTAAGCCAACTTTTTTTCCGTCAACAGACCAGTCTAGTTCAGTTCATTCGTTTTTATAAACATCGAGCAACACCAATCATCAATCTTAACATTCCTTTATCTTTTTACTAGCGAGGGGTACCTGGCGTTGCCCGGGTGTTTGTAGGGGTGTGTGGTGTTAAATAAAAAAGAAGCCGGGGGGGGGGGTAGGATCGAAGCCGAACCCCTGGAGCGAAGTTTGAAAATCGAAGTTTGAAAATAAAATCGGCCAGCCAGAAGTGAAAGATGTTTGAAAGTCGTCGAGCGTTACGACGACGACGATGACGATGTAAGCATTGTTATAAGAGAAGTAAGAAAAGAAAACAACGTTTTAATTAAGCGGGGGGGGGGGTAAAACACACAAAAAAATAGCGTGAAAATGGCTTAAATAATACAGGGTTCAATATTTGAATTTAAAAAATCGAAAAAAAAAGCATCTCACACCACGATTCGAACCCAAAACGTTTAGATAATGAACCAAGGCCTTAACTACCTGCGCTAAGGCGACGTATATAAAGTTTGTTCGGTTTATTAACTATTTAAAGTAAATCAGATCACGACGTCATGACGTCATCTGACGCATGCGTTGTGGACCCTCCCCCCTGTCGAATCTGTCTAGACATCTCTCTCTCTCTCTCTCTCTCTCTCTCTCTCTCTCTCTCTCTCACACACACACACACACACACACACACACACACACACTTCGTCTGCCTTACTCTAAAGACTGGAAAATGGCGTCTGGCTGTTTTTATTAAAAAAAAAAAACTTCGACCGTTAATATTTTTTGTAAGCGTATTTTTTTTTTACTTCACATTTATTTTTCGTTTAACTATCGTATCTACCTATTTTGAATGTGGTAATAAGTTTGGTAACGTTGCCATAGCGTAGAAGTTCATAGTTTAGCTTTAATTAAAAAAATTTTACCGATAACAACATTTTTAAATTGTAAATTCAGACGGCCATTAGAGGTTGCTGACGTCAAGATCACGTGACATGACTCAGCGGGTTTTAAGTACAAGTTAACCCAAAATAAACGGCCGCGTGTATACTTTATGTATAAGAGTTGGCGGCCGTATTTTTTGTGGCAGTTATAAATCGATTTAAAAGTATGTAATGTTTAACATTAAAATGTCACTTTTTTGTCCCCCCCCTGCAGAAAATCGATCAGTTGACGCACTTCTGATGGTCACTTTGGGCCAATTTTTCGATATTTGTGGTCCGGAAGGTGGGGCTTTCATATGAGACCAAGTTTGTGAATTTTTGTTGTGTCTGTCAAAAGTTTTTAGCAGACACACAAACATACACACAAACAAACATACATTTTCGCTTTTATATATATAGACTAGCGAGGGGTATCCGGCGTTGCTCGGGTGTTTGTAGGTGTGTGTGAAAAAACAGGTGTCTGTGAAAAAAAACGAAGCTTTTACGACGCGCAGTTGGAAAATAGTAAAGTGTGAAAAAAAAAAAAAAAAAAACAGGTGCTTGTTTTTGATTGACGTGACGGCGATTGGCAGTCAGAATTTTGTGCGGGGACAGTTTTTAATGAGGTCAATAAATCGGTTTGTTTGTTTTCAAACGTTCACTGGCTCTGGGCCTGTTATTAGAGTCGAGTTTCGCTTTTTTTTAGCGAGGGGTACCCGGCGTTGCCCGGGTGTTTTTGGGGGTATGTGAAAAAACCTCGAAGCGTTGACGACGCGCAGTTGGAAAAAAAAAAAACAGGTGCGCGTTTTTGATTGCCGTGACAGCGATAGGTATTCAGCAGTTCCGATTTTGTGCGGGGCAGTTTTGAATAAATGGGTTTGTTTGTTTTTAAAAACCCGCTCCCTCGTCTTGATATGACGAAGTCGACATTGAACTAACTGGCTTTCGGCCTGTGTTTATTTATTTGCTTCCCCACTGAGCAAATTAGGCAGGAGGACGTTTTTTAATGTGGAGATGGGGGAAGGGGGAGGGAAAGGGGGGATCCAGCTCCCGAGAGGTGGGGAGTGGGAGCTGGATTAGAAACTGTTGGTATGAAGGGTTGCCCCTTCAGTGACCAAGGTCAGGTATGTGGGGTTACCCCCACATATGGTCTTTGCTAGTCATAGCTGGTCTGTGCTAGTCATAGCTTTGCAGCATCTGCCGGAACAGATGGTATTTATTTTCTCCCCCACCGAGCAAATTAGGCACAAGGCCAATTTTTAATGTGAGGAGTGAAGGGAGGGGGAAGGGAAAAAGGGGACCAGCTCCCGAGGTGGGAAATGGGAGCTGGTTAAAGGTCAGGCATGTGGGGTTGCCCCCACATCTGGTCTTTGCTAGTCATAGCTAGTCATAGCTTGCAGTATCTGCCGGAACAGATGGTATTTATTTGCTCCCCCACTGAGCAAATTAGGCACAAGGCCGTTTTTAATGTGAGGTTAAAACCAGCTCCCCTAAAAGTAGGCAAAAAGGGGGCACTCTGGTTACCAAAAATAATAATTGTCCCAGTATAGAGGGTTTCCCCTCCATTGACTGGTACAAATTATCTTAAGTGCAGCATCTGCCGGAACAGATGGTGTTTATTTGCTCCCCCACCGAGCAAATTAGGCACAAGGCCGATTTTTAATGTGAGGAGTGAAGGGAGGGGGAAGGGAAAAAGGGGACCAGCTCCCGAGAGGTGGGAAATGGGAGCTGGTTAATGGTCAGGCATGTGGGATTGCCCCCACATCTGGTCTTTGCTAGTCATAGCTAGTCATAGCTTGCAGCATCTGCCGGAACAGATACTACACTTTGATCTTGTCGCCCGGACCCCCGAGGGGGTTTTTGGGCTGTTTATTTATTTGCTTCCCCACTGAGCAAATTAGGCAGGAGGCCATTTTTTAATGTGGAGATAGGGGTAAGGGGCAGGGAAAGGGGGATCCAGCTCCCGAGAGGTGGGAAGTGGGAGCTGGATTAGAAACTGTTGTTATGAAGGGTTGCCCCTTCAGTGACCAAGGTCAGAGGGCTGTTTATTTATTTGCTTCCCCACTGAGCAAATTAGGCACAAGGCCGTTTTTTAATGTGGAGATGGAGGGAGGGGGGAGGGAAAGGGGGATCCTGCTCCCGAGAGGTGAAAAATGGGAGCTGGATAGTAACTGTGGTCGTAGGGTAATCCCTACCTTGACCAAGTTCAGATATTTGGGGTTACCCCCACATATGGTCTTTGCTAGTCATAGCTGGTCTTTGCTAGTCTTAGCTTTGCAGTATCTGCCGGAACAGATGGTATTTATTTGCTCCCCCACCGAGCAAATTAGGCACAAGGCCGATTTTTAATGTGAGGAGTGAAGGGAGGAGGAAGGGGAAAAGGGGACCAGCTCCCGAGAGGTGGGAAATGGGAGCTGGTTAATGGTCAGGCATGTGGGGTTGCCCCCACATCTGGTCTTTGCTAGTCATAGCTAGTAATAGCTAGTCATAGCTTGCAGTATCTGCCGGAACAGATGGTGTTTATTTGCTCCCCCACTGAGCAAATTAGGCACAAGGCCGTTTTTAATGTGAGGTAAAAACCAGCTCCCCTAAAAGTAGGCAAAAAGGGGGCACTCTGGTTACCAAAAATAATAATTGTCCCAGTATAGAGGGTTTCCCCTCCATTGACTGGTACAAATTATCTTAAGTGCAGCATCTGCCGGGACAGATACTACACTTTGATCTTTGTCGCCCGGACCCCCGAGGGGGTTTGGGGCTGTTTATTTATTTGCTTCCCCACTGAGCAAATTAGGCAGGAAGCCATTTTTTAATGTGGAGATAGGGGTAAGGGGCAGGGAAAGGGGGATCCAGCTCCCGAGAGGTGGGAAGTGGGAGCTGGATTAGAAACCCTTGGTCACTGAAGGGTTGCCCCTTCAGTGACCAAGGTCAGAGGGCTGTGATTAGAGTCGAGTTTCGCTTTTTTTAATACCGAAAACCGAATGCAACGCGTGCCGATGCGGGAAATGTGGAATAATTAAGGTTTGAAAGTGAATAAAATTAAATAGACAGGCGAGCTCCGTGGATAATTCATAGATATTACAATTTATAGATGATATAAAAAGTTTTAAAAAGTTGTGAAGCGAGCAAGCGCTTGTTTAAAAGAAGCCTTTCGTGGACATCGAGGAAAAGCGAACATACATACATACATACATACGTACATACATACATACATACATTTTCGCTTTTATATTTATAGATAATCCGCATTCATTAAGATGATTGTTATTAGTTAATCCGGATTAGACATCAAAACAATTAGTTAACTATGGCGTTTCTTAGTTGTTGGTTGGGCGGGAGGATTCCATCAGCCATGAGACTTAATAATAGCCTTATTATGTAATAATAATAAGTATCGTCTTTACTATTTATCTTGATTTGTTGTTGCTTTTTTTGCCATGTGGCTTGAATTAGTTTTATAGCATAACATTCTTTTGGGGGTTATTCAATGCCAAACTATCAACTATAAATAAGTATTCTTATTACATAGTATATCTGTCAGGAATTTATATAAACTGTTGTACAGGGCGAAACGATAAAGTTGTCGCTCTAAAGAAAACAACATTATGGCTTTATTCTAAAACTATTATTGAAAAAAAAATCAATTTAGGTATCTTGATTTGATGTAGTAGAGCTGACATCTATTTAATTTATCTGCCTTTAACCTCAATCTCCGCCTCAATACAGGTCTGGAACTGGGAGCATGCCTTTCTCACATGATGGGAACTTGGTGAATACTCGGCAGATGGCGGCAATCAAGCTGGCTTTGGTGTCATGGGAGGTTATGTTAGTGATGTTCTCGATGTATGTCCAAATGAAATAGTCCAGCAGGTTCAGGTTGGGGGAGGAGGAGGGAGCAGTGGGGAAGCCATGCACTCCTTCTGAAGCCATGCCTGGATTTCTTTGAAGTGGGCCAGCGCCAAGTTCTGCTGCCACATTCAGGGTCTGCCAACGGTCACCTGATTGCACTAGGGATTCACCGCCTTCTTCAGCACATTCAAGTACACTTTGGTGTTGACTTTCAAGCCGAATTCGAAGATGTGAAGTAGCATGATGTGGCACTCACTTGAAACCACACTAAAGACCATAACTTTGTTTTCATCACGTTGGGCACGTCACTGGTATTCGTGGCAATCCAGCGATGCATTTTGAGGGTGATGGCAATGGTCCTGTTCTCATAACTTTGACCAGTAGAGAGTATGAGTTGTACAACGGCGCATCTCCGATCTAGTCTGTTGAACATTGTGTCACTTTCAAACATGATAGAAGACCCATATCGCTCTTGGCATTTGTACACAACTGGCCAACTAGTAGATGGTTTGCAGCAAAGAAAACCGGTTTTCATCAAATGGAATCATGTTTTCCTATGGCGACATTTTTATCGTTCCATTCTTTATGATTTTTCTGTTCACACACTTACAGGGAAAATCGTTTTAAGTTTACTTTAAATTTAAATAAATAAAAAATGAAGAAATAAAACTAAGATCCAGACAACAGGAGGAAAAATATTCTGTTAATACGATTTTATATTTTAATTTTTCCATAAAACTTTTATGAATATATATATTATATATGCTCTATAAATGCTCTAATCAAACATAAATTAATGTGTTGTGATACTAATACAGTTAAAAGCCAACAGTGGTGCAACATTTTCCATAAATATTTTATGGAAAATGTTGTAGAAAACAATAACAAAATACTAATAAAGTAGATAGGACAAAAAAAATAAATCGAATCAAAGTAGGCAATTGTTGCACGTAAGGAAATGAATAAGACTCAGCAATTTGTCTGTAAAAAATGCTCAAGGGCCATTTGTTATTATAATCTCTTGATACGCTGCATGAACAAAAGGTTCTTGTAATTATGTTTGTATGAAATAATTTCAAGAGTTACATCGAACTCTTTTTAATTCAGCAAATAAAAATATGAAGAAAGTTTTCGTCATTGGAATTCAAAATACCAGTGTACTCTTCCCAGTTTAATTTGCAGTAATTCAATCTAACTTAATGATCACATGCTGTCTATGCGCTAGTAATTCTAATTTTAATAATTCACCCCAATATATTGCAAATCAGCTACATATTTCTCTTTCTTAGTGCTCTCATACTACCTATCACTGATAGAAACATCTACTTAATTGCATGGAAGAGATTGTAACTCTATCAAAAAATGACGATCCTAGCTCTACTTCTTAAATGTAAGATGGTAGCGTAAGAATATTCTAAGGTCGTACCATGTTTTTCTTGGGAAAGGGACCATTTTTTCTGATTGTCATCTTTAATGTGAGTTTTTCATGTTTTTAACTGCCGCTCTTCTCATCTTTGTTCATCTTTATATCCCTTTTTTGAATACACAAAAAGTAGTCTTTCTTTACTTAAAAACGTTTTTCATATTAAAATTGAAAAAAAAATGAAAGCGAAACTTAATAAATTCACTCCCATTTCTGATTGTGTCTTTGTAGCGTAAGTAAAATAAAATCTTTTATTTCTTTAATTTTTAATTTAACGAAAGTTTTAATCATCAATTCAGAATGGTATTTATTCAGTAACAGTGACTTATAGTTTTTATTCTAAAATTTAAAAAAAAAACAACATATTTTGTCCAGTTAACATGTAAATGAATTACAGTCGAAAAACCCAATGCACTTAGTTGCTAATAAAATTTGAAAACATTGGTAATTGTATGGAGATTGGTCAGAGGAGTAATCGAACAACATCTGATTTCTATATATGCAAAGATATAATAATTCGATATTTCAATATTAGATTTATCTGGTTAAATTAAAACATTAATTTCAGTACATAAGAGAAAAAGAAAAACTTTTTCATTAAAAAAAAGAAAAAAAAGCTACTGAAGTGCAATAATGCCTACAGTCTAATAATACTTGAAATGAATAACATTATCTACCATTTATGATTAAAAGCGAACCCAAAACATTAAAAGTTTTTTATTGGGGTCATGTGGTACCTGAAATCAGAAACTGATAAATAATAATATTCACCTTTACATGCACATAAAGTGTGAAGCATTTTGAACATAGATTAATTTGTATTCAAAATGTTCATTAACAGAACTCTGGCTTTGGAAAATCAATAATAATTTAGACAAAAGTAAAGTTGATTTTATTTTAACATTAAATCATCTTCAAAATATATCAATGGCAACGGTGTTCAAATATTTAAATAAAACATGGAAATATTTTTTAAAAAATATGGGGACCATACAACAATAACAGATTAAAGTGCAAGCCTTACAAAATATTCTATTTGAAAATTTACTGTTCAATTTTTATAGAGAAGATCAAGGTTTTACTTTACTTTAATAATCTTAAATTCAACATAGCTATCAAATTTTAAAATATGCACAAAAGATAGAAGCTATATAAAATGCAGTAAATAAATCGTCACTGCAACCAGAGAGACAACAAAGATTGTATGATAGTTATTTTAATATTTAAATAGCACAAAGGATACATTTTTAAATATTTGGATGAGTAAAAAATGTCTGCAGTAAACATCCTTTTGTTACTCTCTAACAATGGCTTCTTCCTCTAATGTAAAGTCTAGGGTATCAGTTGAAAATGCTGTGCAAAAGAAAAAAAAAGACTATTATAATACTTACTTATGTTAAATAAAATCTGAATAATTAGACTATCTTTCAAAGCTTATAACTACTTGAAAAATGTAATTTATACCCTAATTTTGTTTCAATAAAAGGAGCGAAGACCAAATTTTAAAATAATAAAAGGTTTAATAGAAAAATATGCAATATTTTTTTTAATCGGTTTTCTTTAAAAAAATATTTCAAGAAATTCAACGAATTTTAACTTACTCCAATAAATATATATAAATTCCAAAAAATCACTTACCTATAAAAAATACTAATCAATGGGTGCTTCCATTCTTCGTTTATAATAATTTGTCCATATTCCATGTACTTTTTAAATAAAAGAATTTTTTAAGTAACCATTCGAAAAGACCACGATTTTCAAATCTAATAACATGTGGTCACAGAGCAGAGTTACCTCCCTTTCTTCCAGTTGACAAATATGGAGGCTGAAAAGCGCCATAATTACTTATTTCAAAAACATAAAAACAACACATTAGACCAAATATATTTCCCGGTAGTACCTATATAAAGAAACAAACATTTGAAGTGGTGATATATGTCTTATCTCCCCTTTGAATTTCTTACATGTGGTTACTGTCAACAATCAAATTATTCAAGTATGAGTCACCGTATTTGAAAAATGATTACATTTCACTCATCAAATTTTACTTAAAAAAAAAACCGGCAACAAATTCTTTTTATTCCCTTAAAGAATTATATGCGTTTTTGATTTAAAATATTTTATTTCTTCTTTATGCAATGAATTTTATTTCATAAATCTAAAAAAAAAAAAACACTGAATGAAATAGAAAAAATGAATGTAGGTTTCCAATTTTTACAGGATGATATTTTCAAAATGTGAGGTTTAACTTAAGAAAAAAAAATGAACGTATTTAAAAAAAAAAAAGGGTTTTAAACTTTTGACTTTAATTTACAGGTAAATTTGCACATAACTATTCATTTTTTGTTTTAAATTAGATTATTTTGTTTATTGATCTTTTACCTCCAATTTGTGATATATTAAACCTTTGTCCATAATTTGTCCATAATTATATTCGGTTTATTGGAAAGAGCAAAAAATTACACATTAAACCTGAAAATATCTTAAAAATTGAACCAATAGAAAAATTTTGATAGATTTTTAAATTGAAAAAATTGAAAAAAATTTAACTCGTAAAATTCAATTCATTTCATTAGTAGAAAAAAATGGCTGCATGAACGCGCGCAGGCACTTTGTAAACACTGTTTTTTTTTTAATAAAAAAATATTTCTATTACTTTTTAAAAAAACTTTAATAGCTTATTTTGGAAGTATATTCCATAAAAAAATCAAACAACCCACTTTAAAAAAAGAAATTACGAGTTTGTATATTGTGAGATTTCTCTCACAAAGTTTTTGCCCTCGGCAGAATGGAAAAAAAACAAACAGAAAATCACAACAAGCTCACCTTAAGACTTCAACATAAATTTTATTAAAGTAAAAAAGTCCATGTTGCAAAAGATGCGTCATATTCAGCTATCTGCCACTATGAGCTGGTAACGACCCCAAAGGGAATAATAGTTCGTCTTCGATAAAGGCTGGATTGAATTTCCATTGATGAAGTAGTGCGCAGGTTGGAGTGTTGAGGTGACTTGTGAGATGGATGCTGCTAGCCGCACATCCTCGTGGCGTCCTGTAGAGTCAGTCCAATGGCGGACAAGGCAGATCAAATGGCGGACAAGGCAGGTTAATTTCGTCTTGACAGACATCAAATTGTAGCACAAGCGTGCAATATAAATTCGCCCTACTTAAGGGCATTGGTAATTGCAATGATAAAGTTCCGCTTCATGTTTAGGCATTAAAACGTCTCAAAGCAACAAAGTAATTTTCGCTGCCTCGAGTGAGAAATCGACGTGTGTCTTTCTGGATTTTGGTCTGAAAAAGGGAATATTGGCGCCAAGAACATTCTCAGCAGCTAGTTATAACATGCAATTTGATTGGTCAAAATAATTCTGTGGGCAGAGAAACCGCCCAATAAAAAGCTTGCTTATTTCTGCAGAATTTCTTACACACTGCCAAGGAAAGGAAGAAAAAGTAATGGATAATCATTACTTTTTTAAACAAAATAATGATGTACTTTTAAAAAAAACTGTCAATAAGTGATGGGTAAGAATTTTGTTCCGAGGGACTTAACATTAATACAAATAATAGCAATGAATTCAATGTGTGTGTTTGCTGCCAAATTCCAAATTATAACAAGTAATTCTAGTCTAACTAGAGAAATTATCAATGATAAGAAAAAGTGACTTTAACTTGAGTCGGCGACCCCGATAATAGAATATAAGAATTTATTTTGACATTTTGTCCTTACAACTCGGACACACCCACTCACCTACGGTATCCTGCTGGTCAAACCCAACACAACTGAAATGATACCAATTATCGCATGAGTTGTAACACACCATAGGTGTTGTTCCATCATTGGCGATCGAACATGTAGGGCAGAAGAAGGGGCCTCCTTCTTCCGTAAATTCTGCTATTGTAGATTCAGAATTGTGTTTTACCTGTAGGGCATAAATACTTTTTTAAAGAATGAACTAAACACACCCGTTCTTCAAAACTGAAGCCGGGCAGACCTTATGGTCATTACCGACCAATAATTTTATTACCTTGCCCAAACTCTAGAAAGGTCAGGACTTATTTGGAGATTTGATAAGAATAATTTCACCCTTGATCTTTAATGTTGGCGTCTACTTCTCTAATTGAGAGCAAGTAGTCATTGTGCCAAATACGTCTAAATTTACTGACGAATTCATTCCTCAGTTCAAGGGAATGCAATATTTCCTCTGAACCACAATTATTGATAAGCAGGCGGGGTGATATCCCATCTTCAAAAAATGATTGGGGGTCAAAATATCAAAACTTTTATCTGAAGCTGAAATAAATGTTAGTGGCCTATCATTTATGGCCTTTTGAACATTCGAAAGGTTAGGAAATCGAAGTAACTGACTTTCCTCCTACCCAACAACTTTGACAGACACTGTTTAACAGTTTTAATCAATCTTTCCTATGCTCCACCATGCGAAGTAGAATAAAGGGGAATGGTATAATGAACAATAGTAGTTGATTTGAAATGTTTTTTAAATTCTTCAGCGACAAATACGTCTGACAATATAATACCCGACGCCAAGAATGATTTAGCATTGTCGGAATACATGTGAGTGGGCACACAGAATAAGTTGGTGAACCTAATAAAAGCTAATAAGAAAGAGTGTGTGCTCATGTCTGGCAGTAATTCCAGATGTAAAGCACGTAAACATATACAAGTAAACAGTAGGATGTACATTTTGACATCCTGATTATTTTTTTTTGACAAAAAATGTCCAGTAAAGTCCACACCCACGTATTTGAAGGGGCGGACAAAATTTACACTATGAGAGGGAAGTTGAGACCCAGAGGGAGCCTTGTATGGTAAGGAATTGATTCTCTTACATATGATACAGCTACAAAGGACAGATTTCATTGCTTGTCTCCCCTGGGGTAGCCAAAAACCGGGTAGCTTTAATTTGCTAAGGGTAGAACTTACTCCCAGATGACAATAATTCAAGTGAGATTCAATAATGACCAATTTGGTCAGGTGACTATTTTTTCCTAACAGTATAGGAAATTTTAAATCATATGGAAAATCATTGGAGTTCTGAATGCGTCATTGGGTCCACATCAGTCCATCCTTATCCAGAAATAAGCCAAGGGCCGTCACCCTTGGGAGTGCAACTTTATTTGTAGGTTGCTTCAAATAAGCCAATTTCGAGGGAAAAGCTTCATTTTACATATGAGAAAAAAAGAAACAATTTAGCTCCTTTAAAGGTGTCAGTCTTTCAGTGTCATAATTCGTCACCGAATCTAAAAACTTTTTCTAAGACATTAATCGCGTTAGTTAATGTGGAGAAATCAGATATTTTAATTGGTAAACGACTCTTGTTTGAATCAGCTTCATCTGAGAACATACGTGTTATAATTTTTTTGTTGTTGTCGGTAAGACAGGGTAAGAGAGATATGGGCCAGCAGATGTTAACTTAATTAAGCCAATCTGGTTTGCAGATCCAAAATTTGAACAATTGTTCGAACTTAGAAGTAGTAATGCCTCTGGTTAGAAGATCCGCTTGATTGTCCGGCGAAGGAACATATTTGAATTTAGGGGTTACCCCACATTTAAGGCTAACCTCCTTGAAAGCATTTATTTTTTCTTCATCAAGAGAAGACAACTTTTTTTGTTTCGTCAATACCAATGGAGTCTAGGGATAAAAACCTTTCCACTCCACATTCGACAGCAGAATCGTTGAAAAAAGTTTGAAGTGCATCTTTGTAAGTAGGTATAGGATTTAATACGCTATCAATTAAGTATGAATTGCACGTAGGTAGTGCTCTAGTAACTTGATCAAAGGCTGGTAACTCTTCCTTAACCTTTGCATTGGAATTCAAAAATTTAGACCCCTCACCAAAGGGAATTATGTACTTGGAGAGTTTCCATGCAGAACCTCTCAAACATTTAATTAACTGGAGATTATCTATCTGTGGAATAAGGTCCAGGCCAATTATGCTATGAATAGCAGACCCATTCAATTCAGAGTATCCAGGGCAAAGAAGAAAACCCTCTTTAGTCAATTTTGACGTGATCTTATCAAATTTGTCCACCTGAAATTTTAACTTCAAATCATGTGCAAACAAGGCAGAAAAAGGAAAGGAACGCTGATGTCCCAATTTAAGAGACACTTCCAGCTCCCTAAGTTTTAATGAATTAGTCCCCACAAGAGTATTAACAAGCATTTCCACCATCCCTGGTTTTAATTTATTCCTGGGACTTAAACGGTTTAGTATTACGTCAGAAAAGAAGGATTTCTGGCTATCCATATCCAAAAGACAGTAAAAATCGACTGGGCGCCCTTTCGCTTTCATTGATATTTTGAGTACAGGAAATATACATTTTTCCTGTCCCGATAATGATGTACGTCCCACAAAGGATTTGGGACTTTTGGGGCATGTAATAGAAAAATGGTTCTTAAAACCACAAACGACGCAAGGATAAGGAAAACCCTTTATCCCCTTGCAAACAGTCTCAGAGAGCTCACCGAGGCACCTAATACATAATTTGAGTTCTTTGGCTCTTATAATTTTTGAGTCAAAGTTTCGATATTTGGAACAAATTTTAGTCGGGTGATCAGTGACCCTACATAATTTACGAAATTTATTAATCTCGCCATTATTGACTTAGAGTTATTAATCTTTTTTGAATAAATCTATTTAGGCTCAGAACTCTTCACCATATTAGATTTTGAATTCGAAGAAGCCAACATTTTTTGGCGGGCTATTTTCCCGCCTCGGCACAACTAATGGTGATGTCATCAATATATCCAAAATGTCGAAAGTGTACAACATGATGGAAGAAAGAGAGGGGAAACGTTCGTTAGATTTGTTCATTAGCTGTCTGCACACACTGTTCAGAAATTTAGCAAACAGAATGTGCGCAACCATAATTTCAAATGTAGAATTATCTGAAAAAAAAAACTGTACTAAAGGACTTGTCCATCTCAGTCAATTCAAACTTAACGTGCTCAAGAAAAATGTTATGGTCCTTAATCGATAAAAATTGCTCTGGTCGAGGAATAATATCCTCAAAAATTTGATTCATGATTAAGGATGGATTTAAAAATCTCCCCTTCAAGCAAGCCAAGGCCTGCTCGTAATTTTTTGGGTTTATATCTAAATTGGATACAAGATCGAATGCCTTTCCCATCAATTTAGATTTTAATAAGAGTAATTAATCCGCGTCATCCAAATTAGAAGTATAAAATTCAAATTTTCTAAGGAAGCTACGAAATTTGAATTTATTTGAAGTCAGATCCCCACTGCATAGAGGGCACTCTAATTCCATTTTCATAGGAACAATATCTTTTGACTTTCCCTGGTCAGGTTCGAAACAAACTAAATTTTCCCTAACTATTGCCATAAAAATCTCGACAAATATTGAATCTATCCTCAGCTGAGGATTTTAAAATTAACTGGTCGAATAGGTTGTTCAGTTCGGACATCCATTTGATGTAATGCTGATGAAGTAGTGCGCAAGTTGGAGTGTTAAGGTGACTTCCAAGATGGATGCTGCTAGCCATGCATCCTCGTGGTGTCCTGTAGAGTCAGTCCAATGGCGGACAAGGCAGATCAAATGGCGGACAAGGCAGGTTAATTTCGTCTTGACAGACATCAAATTGTAGCACAAGCGTGCAATATAAATTCGCCCTACTTAAGGGCATTGGTAATTGCAATGATAAAGTTCCGCTTCACGTTTAGGCATTAAAATGTCTCAAAGCAACAAAGTAATTTTCGCTGCCTCGAGTGAGAAATCGACGTGTGTCTTTCTGGATTTTGGTCTGAAAAAGGGAATATTGGCGCCAAGAACATTCTCAGCAGCTAGTTATAACATGCAATTTGATTGGTCAAAATAATTCTGTGGGCAGAGAAACCACCCAATAAAAAGTTTGCTTATTTCTGCAGAATTTCTTACAAGTCGCAGTTTTGTGTTAAGGGTGTCAAAAATTCCCCCAAAATTCTGACACACCTATTTTTTCACTCATTAAAATTGTGTGGTGGCCGTTTAAAAAAAAAAACAAAAAACTTTCCTAGATCAGTTCGTATTTGCATACCTCCTCACGACACAAAGTAAAAGACAAGGTCAGGTTTAATGTGGAGAAAGCCTCGTTCCCGGATCAAGTAAAGATTAGATACCCCGTAGCAGACGACAAAAATAGGCGAACAATTCATGGGGCACCGGTTGTTCGACCTTGACATTGCCGTTAGTTGTTTGTAAACTTGTAAACAGGTCAAATAGCAGACATATTCGAATGTTCGCGAGCAAGATTTTTAAAAAAATATATTTACAAAACTTTTAAAGATTTAAAAGAAAGTATATATTTACAAAACATTTTCTTTAATAGTAAATATTTACAAAACTTTTAAGGATTAAAAAAGACTTTTTTCTATTTACGCAAAACTTTTTGTGTAAGTAACAAAATATATTCAAATAAATAGGTGTCTTTCTGAGTGCGTTTTTTTAAATATATTTACAGAACTGTAATAAAACTAATAATAATAATTATAATAAAAATTAAAAAAAAAATAAAATGAATGAACTATATTAATTGCAAAACATTAGAAACTGAAAATTTCGGACGCTAAACTTACTTGCACTTAATTTGTCTTTATTGAGAAGTAAGCAAATAGCAAGTTTTTTTTTTTCTTTTTTTTTTTAATAAAAATTATAAAAAGATTTGTATTTTGTGATACTACACTTCATCTTTATAAAAGATATTTGAATAAAATATATTTTTTTAAATCTCGATTGTTTATACTTGTGATTTTATTATGCATAAAAATTGCCTCGGTCTAGAAGGATTTCTCTTCCACTGACCACCTACATACATCGCACTTTAAATAAATATTGAATTGTATTAAAAACGCATGAAGAAAGATAAACACACACACACACACACACACACACACACACACACACTGTACATAAAACTTAATCTTGGTCTCAAAAATCCGAACAAGTCAGTTATTTTATATTTGTTTCTGCCATTAAAAAGTTTGGTTATAATTTTATTTATATATTTTTTTAAATTATGTATTTTTTAATTGACATCATCCGAAATTCTCAGTTATAACCTCGGGTTATTTATTTATTTGGTATTATTTTACGACCTGCCCCAGCGTAGTATAAACACCCCAATCACCCCATGTTAAGAATGGCTTTCAGAATAAACACCTCTCAACCTCCTCATGTTAAGAACGGCTTTCGAGGTTGGGGTGTTTATTCCGAAAGCCGTTCTTAACATAGGGAGGTTGGAGTGTTTATAATATGCTGGGGCACGTCATAAAAATTTGCCATTTATTATTATTATTATTATTATTATTATTATTATTATTATTAAAAAAAATAATAATAATAACAATAATAATAATAATAAAAATAATAATAATAATAATAATAGTTTTATTAAAAGTTCTGTAAATATATAAAATTCAGATTCAACCGACATAAGTCCAGTTCAAATAAACAGAAGTATATAGAAGCTAGAAATAAGTGTAAGAGAGTGATAGAGACAGCTAAGACAGATTACTCTGAAACCACCAGAAAACGCATCGAAGCACAGAAATTAGGAATCCGGGATTTTTGGAAAATCTACAACAGCGTAGTAAATAATGGACAGTCAACTATTCCCCCACTATCAAACAATCATGAGGTTGCTTGCACGGCAACTGATAAGGCTAATCTGCTTGCCAATCGGTTTGCCTCAAACTCCACACTGAACCAGGTACACCACTTCCTCCCTGATTTTCCTCTGCGCACAGACGCCACACTAGACGATTTGAAAATCACCCCTTCTCAGGTACATGTTATTATAAAAAACCTAGACACCTCAAAAGCATGTGGACCAGATCTCATCCCAGCTGTGCTATTAAAAAATGCTCTGCCGAGGTTGCTCCAGTTCTCTCCAAACTTTACAATAAATGCCTTAACGAATCTTGCTTTCGCGACTGCTGGAAACCCGCTTCTGTGGTACCAGTCTTCAAGAATTCTGGTGAAAGAACTGACCCACTAAATTATCGCCCCATTAGCCTCCTCCCGCTTTTCGCCAAAATATTTGAGTCCTTAGTTAATCAAGCCCTAGTCTAGCACCTAACAGCTGCTAAGCTCCTGACTGACAAACAATATGGATTCAGGCAAGCCCGTTCAACAGCAGATATCTTAACTGTAGTTTCTGAACGTATATACCGTTCATTGGACAAAACAGGGGAGGGTAGAACGGTAGCCCTTGATATATCTAAGGCTTTTGACAGGGTATGGCACGATGGTCTTCTAAGGAAAATTAGATCATATGGAATCACTGGAAGAATTCATAATGTAATTAAATCCTTCTTAAGTAAGAGAAAAATCCAAGTTGTCCTCGACGGTCGTACATCTAAACAATATTACATAAATGCGGGAGTACCTTAGGGGTCTATCCTTGAACCTCTATTATTCCTGATATTCATAAATGACCTCCCTGATAAAATTGTTTCGGAGATGGGTATATTTGCCGATGACACGACTCTCTATAACAGATATGAGGGGAAAACAAATGAACACATATCCAAGGAAATGGCAGAAACACTAGAAGATAATCTCCAATCTGTAGTGGAATGGGAACAAAAATGGATGGTCACATTCAATGCTGCTAAGACTAAGCTTGTTTCCTTCAATAACTACAAGAAACCTTCTCTACCACCAATAGCAATGGCCAAGAACACATTACCTGAAAGTACTTCTTTTAAACTCCTCGGCCTAACGTTTACAGGGAATATGAACTGGAATAGATACATTGAGAGCATTGCCAAGGCTGCTGCAAGGAAGGTTGACTTCCTCTACCATGCTAGAAAACTACTTACGCCTGACAGTATCCTGTACCTCTATAAGGCCATCATTCGCCCATGTATGGAGTACTGTTGTCACATCTGGGCTGGTGCATCTGCTGTTTGTCTCTCGCTCCTGGACAGGGTTCAAAAGAGAGTCGCCAACCTGATAGGTCCTGAACTGTCATCTAGGCTTCAGCCTCTGTCCCATCGACGAGATGTTGCATCCCTCTGCCTGTTCTACAAATACTTTAATGGTGAATGCTCTGACGAACTGCAAACACTTGTACCTCCTCGACTACTCCCGACAAACCCGACAAGCTACTAAGTCTCATCCCTTTACAGTAGAGATCCCTAGGTGCAAGAAAGCCTTTTGCTCTAATAGTTTCTTCCCCAGAACTGCAGGTCTTTGGAACTCCCTTCCGGGATTCTGCTTTCCCAACTGTACTGATATGCAGAAGTTCAAGTGTAATGTAAATCTTTCTACTCATCTCCCTTCATAATGACCCTGCTAATTAAGTCCCTGATAGTAGCCCCTGCTTCAAAGTGGCACTGTGCCTTGTTTGAAGTGAAAATTGAATTTAAAAAAAAAATAAAAAATTAAAAAAAATAAAAACGCACTCAGAAAGACACCCATTTATTTGAATATATTTTGTTACATTTACGTTTTCGTTTTGTTACTTACACAAAAAGTTTTGCGTAAATAGAAAAAAGTCTTTTTTAATCCTTAAAAGTTTTGTAAATATTTACTATTAAAGAAAATGTTTTGTAAATATATACTTTCTTTTAAATCTTTAAAAGTTTTGTAAATATATTTTTGAAAAATCTTGCTCGCGAACATTCGAATATGTCTGCTATTTGACCTGTTTACAAGTTTACAAACAACTAACAGCAATGTCAAGGTCGAACAACCGGTGCCCCATGAATTGTTTGCCTATTTTTGTCGTCTGCTACGGGTATCTAATCTTTACTTGATCCTATAAATTATTATAAAAGACGGGTTAACATACCTCCCTTGTCTCCTAAAATAATCCGACACATTCTATTTGGTGTAAAATAAATAAATAAATAAAAATAATAAAAAATAAGGCCCATTTCCAAACATTTTTTTTTAAACAACCACCATACTCACCAGACATAAGGAAACATACTAATTTTTTTTTCTACCCTCGCTAATAATTTATGGTCTTTTGACCATGTTTTTGAACGATATCACCCCCCACCTCGCTACCGACGTTCATTTTGAAAAGTGTCAAGTCTCGGAAAGAATATATATATATATATATATATATATATATATATATATATATATATATATATATATATATATAGAGAGAGAGAGAGAGAGAGAGAGAGAGAGAGAGAGAGAGAGTGTGTTCCTATTTATAATGCCTCCCCATGGGACAGAGTCTTCTTTTTTATCTCTTGAGGAGAGAGTGGGGGGGGGGGGCACAGACATTTTTTTTTTTTTTTGAGCCATTATTTCTTTAAACATTAACATTTCCTTTTATTACCGGGAGAGTTCATTTCTTAACTTATTGACCAGTGGACCACTTTATAAAACCAAACCAAATATACTTCAGTCTAGAAGGATTTCTCCTTCATTGAAGTACATGATTAATAATAAAAAGAAATGTTAAAACGCATTTTAACCAATCATTCAAATTTTTTGTGTTTCAAAGTAAACCTTTTATTTAATCCACTAATAGGACATGTTTACTAGCTTTTCAGTGGTGTAAGATGTATTTTGTAATCTATGATTTCAGTTGTGTAAGATGTATTTTTTCAATGCAGATATTGAATACTAGAAGCAAGGCACTATTGCCATGAATATATATACTTGTGTACTTCTTCTTCCAACCTTGAACCCACATATTATTATTATTTTAATTTCTATCATTTTTAATTATAAATTAAATTAAACAAAATAAAACATTGTCTTTATTTTGTCCAGTATGTCCAGTGCAAACGAAGACCCCACAATATTATTGTAAAAGCAAAAAAAAAAAAGAAGAAAATTATGCCACCATTAGATTCATCATAAATTTTGTGAGTATTTCGTACTCTTTGTTTTGCATTGGGAGGGGGGGTAAATAATGTTACTTTGAGTAAGAAAACAAAAATGACAAGAAACTCATAGTTAATGAAACAAGTTGGTTTATATCTTAGAAAAAGTGACAGGATTTGGGGGGGGTCACTAATATCCGCTTTTTAAGGTACTAAATTAAAGGAAAAAAAAGGAAAAATTAAACAAGCAAAGAGAAATGAGCAAAAGAAATACAGACCCCGAAAAGAATTTAAATGATCCGAATTTATTTAAAGAAAATAGTTACGGTTGCTTATATTTTCCTAATCTCAGGTTGTAAAAACCTGTAACATGAAATAAAAATAGAAAACAAATACAAAACACAAATCTCATTTGACAGAAAAGCTGAAGTAAAAGCACATAAAAAATAGAAAATATTCTTTTTTTCAGTTTTTCAACAAAAACGTTTTTTTCTCTTTTTTTTCCTGAAAAGAAAAACATGCAAGTTGCCAAGTTCTTTCAAAGTTTTCTTTTTCTCTCCTCTTCTCTTTCTCTTTTTTTTTAAACAAACAAAACCTTCAAAGGGTTTAAAGGTATAACTCTCTGAAAAAGGGGGTTATCTTTTCTTCAGATTCTCCAGAAATAATTTTTCCTTTCTCTGGAAGGATATGATTCTTTTTCTTTCTTTCCTTTTATTTTTCCCTCTCTCTGAAAGGGTTGAGGTTTCTTTTTCTTCTCCGAATTAATTTTCCTTTTCTCTGAAAAGTGTAGTCTTGCTATTTCTTCTTAGTGGCAGGCTCTGTCACGCTCCTTACGTTGGTCTCCTCTCTCTGAAAGGGGTTACCGTCTTCAATTTTTTTTTTATTATTTATTGCATTTTCACCCCAAACAAGGCACATTGCCACTTTGGTGTACGGGGCTACTATCAGGGGAAACAACTACTGGGGTACTATGTAGGGGTTTGGGCAGCAAGATGTTGGTTCACGTTGCACTTGAACTTCTGCATGTCAGTACAGTTGAGGAAGCAGTGACCTGGAATGGAATTCCAAAGTCTAGCGGTTCTGGGGAAGAAACTACCGGAGTAGAAAGATCTTTTACATCTAGGGATCTCTACAGTGTGGGGGTGGGATTTTGCAGCTTGTCGGGTCTGTCGAGGGTGTTCACGTCGTGGGGGCACAAGTGCTTGCAGTTCATCAGAGTATTCACCATTAAAATACTTGTAGAACAGGCAGAGGGATGCAACGCTTCGTCGATGGGACAGAGGCTGAAGCTTAGATGCCAGTTTAGGACCTATCAGATTTGCGACTCTCTTTTGAACCCTATCAAGGAGCGAGAGACTAGTAGCCGATGCACCAGCCCAAATATGACAGCAATACTCCATACATGGGCGAATGGTTGCCTTATAGAGGTACAGGATACTTTCGGGTGTTAGTAGTTTTCTAGCACGGTAGAGAGAGCCCACCTTCCTTGCAACAGCCCTGGCAATGCCCTCGATGTAATTGTTCCAACTCATGTTTCCTGTGAACGTTAGGCCAAGGAGCTTGAAAGACGTACTCTCAGATAAAGAGTCGTTGGCCATTGCTATAGGTGGTAGAGTAGGTTTCTTGTAATTATTGAATGAAACCAGTTTAGTCTTGGCAGCATTGAACGTGACCATCCATTTTTGTCCCCATTCCACTACTGATTGGAGGTCATCCTCTAGTGTTTCTGCCATTACTCTAGATATATGTTCATTTGTTTTCCTGTCGTGCCTGCTATAGAGAGTGGTGTCATCAGCATATATACCCATCTCAGAGGCAATTTTGTCGGGGAGGTCATTTATGAATATCAGGAACAGTAGAGGTCCAAGGATAGATCCCTGGGGCACTCCCGCATTTATATCATATTGTTTAGATGTACGACAACCTGGATTTTTCTCTTATCTAAGAAGGATTTAATTATGTTAAGTATTCTACCAGTGATACCGTATGATCTAATCTTCCTGAGGAGACCCTCATGCCATACCCTGTCAAAAGCCTTAGATATATCTAGAGCTACCGCTCTGCCCTCTCCCGCTTTGTCCAGTGAATGGTATATGCGTTCAGAGATTACAGTGAGGATGTCTGCTGTGGAACGGGCTTGTCTAAATCCATATTGTTGGTCGATCAGAAGTTTAGCATCTGTAAGGTGCTGGACTAGAGCATGGTTAATTAAGGTCTCAAATATTTTGGCAAAAAGTGGGAGGAGGCTAATAGGGCGATAATTTAATGGGTCAGTTCTTTCGCCAGAATTCTTGAATACTGGTACCACAGAAGCAGTTTTCCAACAGCCCGGAAAGCAAGCTTCATTAAGGCATTTGTTGTAGAGTTTGGAGAGAACTGAAGCTACTTCGGCTGAGCACTTTTTTAATAGCACAGCTGGGAGGAGATCGGGTCCACATGCCTTTGAAGTGTCAAGGTTTTTTATGATAGCATGCACCTGAGCAGAGGTGATTTTCAGATCGTCTAGCGTGGCGTCTGTCCACATAGGAAAGTCAGGTAGGGGGGGGTTGGAAGGGTCCAGTGTGGAGTTTGAGGCAAATCGACTGGCAAGCATGTTAGCCTTTTCGGTTGCTGAGCAAACAACCTCGTGATTGTTGGTTAGTGGGGGAATTGTTGATTGAGTGGGGGAATTGTTGATTGAATAAATGGTGTTTTTTGAAACACCAATTTCAACCTCTCAAAGACCTTCCACCCTTAAGGACGGTTGAGTATTTTACGTCGATGGACCTGACGGAATTTAAAAAAAAGCAAAAAACAGGACTTCACTGTCCGATGTCTTTTTGGAACTAATTAGAAAAGGTCTCACAAAGTTGATTGGAATTGTCCAGCCAATCAGCGTTAAGCAATGCTGGTGGCTACCCCAAACTAGGGAAAGGCATTAACAGAGAGAGGGGGAAAGGAAAATGTACGCGAGGACTTAAATGAAAATGACATAAAAGGGAGAGAAAGAGAAATGAAAGAGAGAAAATGGGAGTGAGTAAGAGAGAGAGAGAGAAAGAGAGAGCGAGTGTGTGTGTGTGTGTGTGTGTGTGTGTGTGTGTGTGTGTGTGTGTGTGTGTGTGTGTGTGTGTGACAGAGACGCCCGCTGAAAGGTCCTTCAATTCATCGACTGCTAGACGCGGGCAAGATGAGGAGAGGGGAGGGTTACAAGTTGGTTAAAATGCTGACACCCCCACCCTTTCCCTTTGCACTGTTAATGGCGAGGAGGTCCTTAAAAAGAATAAAATTCCGACAAAAGACAAGTTTTGAAAAAATATTTTTAAATATCAAACTTTACAAACTCATATATTCATTGGTTTTGTCCGTCAACAAAAACAATTTTCAGGCATTGTTTCTACCATATTGTTTATTTATTGAAGTAACTGAACATGAGCTTTAGTTTGTTGTTATAATCTCTTGAGGGCTAGATTAGAATAATGAATTTCAAATAAATCTAACGACACCTGGCCTTTCATTTTAGTGATAAATATAATTAAAAAAAAAAAAACGAGTAAAGAGATCGGCTCAAACCACAAGCTCCAATACACTGTACTAACCTACGAGAAAACTTCTGTAACTCAATGCAAACATGTGCTTATTCGTGTCGATGTTTAGTTGGTCAGTTGGTCATCAATGCAAGATAGTGTTAAAGTTATCTTCGCATTATTTTCTCAATGAAAACATTTTTTTTTGTTTTCTTTTTTTTACAACTTTATTACTTTCTGTTTGTGGAAATTTAAATTTTTCTTCTTTCTTTCCCCTAAAGATATATTTTCATCCTTTCACCAGGGACGAGAAGGCGTTGAACTTGGACCAAAAGCATTGAGAGATGCCGGTTTGGTTTCATCATTACAAAATTTAGGTCAGTATAAAAATTTCTATATTCCTAATTTAATAACTATATATATATGTGTGTGTGTGTGTGTGTGTGTGTGTGTGTGTGTGTGTTAAGCAAAAAAAAATGTGTTATTGATGTGTCTACTGCAGTTGTGACGTCACGGATGGTATAAATAACGCCTTTTATCCGACGTGTTGGAATTTATTTTGCTTCCAGATAAATTCGACGCTAAAGTAACTAATCTGAAAAAAAAAAAACATGAAACAAAAGAGGGGGAGGGGGTAAAAATGAAATCTAAAGGTCTTGGTTTGAAATGAAGAAGAAACTCTATTTACAATAAGTTGCAAATTTTTCCCTTTTCCATTAAACTTAAACGCCAAGGTAACATATGAAAAAAGTAACATGTAATGAAAAAATAACAACACTGTTGGTTCTTATAAAGAAGTTGTGTGTATCCATTAACGAATACAACAAGAATATACAAAATAGTAGTATCTCCTAATCACACTCACATATGAAATTAATTTTAGGAGCGTACTCACAATTGAAAGCCTGTTAGGCACGTGCCTTTTTTTTATTTTTTTGTTTAAAGTTCTTTTAGAATTTTCCTTCTCTCCATGTTGCATGAAAACCGTAGACACATATGTATTACAGGAGCAAGACCTCATCGCTTGTCCGAATAGGAAATTCCATAATACCTTGTCACGTAAAAAGGTATTTTCTTTAAATTCAACTCCTTGTAACGCAGCCACGTAGTTAATTTTCAGAAGTCTGTCTCGTCACAGCCGGGTATTAATTTCTTGCCAGGTTTACTTCTTTGAAGGAGGCTCATCAAAATTCCATTTTCATCGCCGGACAATGAACAACACGTTCACTCTCCTCGTCAGCAGAATTTCAAAAGAGGATGAAATACGCACTCAGCTCGTGACGTCATTACAGAGCTAGCATTTCCCTTTTCTCCAAATTAAAGGGAGTTTCGTACAAACCGAAAATATACGAAACTAAAAATCAAAAAGGATACGAAATACAAAAAATCATATATAAGAACCAGATAAAAAATAATAAACGTAAACAGGGGGGGATGCACCATTATTGGTACAAAAAAAAAAATTCCAACATTCTCCCCCGACAGGAAATGCTAGTCAACCTACAGTTGGATGACACCTGTAAAATTTACGATAAAAAAATTTTTTTATATACATATACTACACAATGTATGGTCAGGAGCTCTCCAGGAAACACATATTAGAACAAAAAGGCAGAAAAATCAAATAGGCTTATTCTACAAAAATTCACATGAAAACATTCATGTTTTAGGTTAGAACAGAGGAGTACATAACTAAATTAAAAAATTTTAAACTAATGCTACGATGCTAGTTTGCAACAAAAGTTTGAACTGAGAATATTATGCCAGGTAATTAACTATTTGCATATAAGAGTATAAAGGTTTGAGAAGTTCACTTACCATCCAACCTCCTCATCCTTCTATTATCTCTGGCGAACACCAAAATATCTCAGCTCCCTCGTAACCACAAGAGCCCAGTGAGACCACCACTGGTGCTACAAGAGGGACGAATCCAATCAACCCTATGCTTGGATGAGTTCAACTCGGTGGAATAAAATAAAACTGAAACCCAAATTCTGCACAAATTATGCAAGGCAATTGCAGTTTTAAACGTTTGTATAGCTATATACATGTAGCCAAACAAACAAAGTTGAATATAGGTGTCAGAAACACCTAGGTAGCTGGAGTTGTAATACTTATGGAAGACCCTTATCAAGGAGAGATCCAATCTTGTGTGCAGCATTGAAATAAACATCTCAGCATTATAAAAATCACTCCTAACTAAGTATAGGATGGTTCTCAGCGCCTCAGAAACACCCCTGGACAAAGCAAGCTTGACTTCGATAGCTCTTGCAATACTGCAGTAGGCTACGTCAAAGCAGATCTTTACAAAATATTCAAAAACAATAACACCTGCATGTGACTCCCAAGCAGGAACCGTCCTACTTAAAGGAGTAACTTCACAGAATGAAGGTTCTGCAAGTGATTTCTGCACAACATATCCTACACTCTCGTAGGAACTCAGAGAAGCCGAACTACACACCATGTAGTCAGCAAATTCAACAGGATCCCTCATGGGATTCTTTATCGAGTTACACTCAACCTGAATATGGACGCCCCAGTCCAACTTGAGTTCACGTAACTCTTCAAAAACCATTCTCCTCTTGGTTTTTACACCTTCACAGGTGGATATAGTGCTTTCTGCCCTATACCCTTGATGGAGAATCTCTCTCCCAGTGCTAACATTAGCACTTAAAGTGCACAAAGCTTGCACTTTCACACAGGATAGATTCCTGTCCTTTAACCACTGACCATTGCCAGAACCACATGACCGGAGTAATATCCCACCGTCATGATTAAGTTCCTCATTATTCTGACAAAGTTGTGGAAGATAACCACACATGCGAGTTTTCGAACTCACATGGTTAGAGGGCAAAACAATTCCAACATCCCATGGAAATCCCTCCATAAATTTCATAATATTCATGCCCACACTTACCAAGTCGTGGACACGAGTGGTACCATTCATGATACCTGGGAATCTCACTCCCAATACCTTCTTTAAAATACTACAGGCAAACTGCCCGCCAGAAAAATTAAACTTCAGCGCCTGACTACGCAGATCCTCTGAAGTGGCACTTGCAACACTGCTTTCAGACCGTGATGCAACATCTTCCAAGCCAAACTTGCCAGCACTCAGCAAACAGTATTCAGAGTCTGGACATGCAGGCTTAGTAGTCGGTAACTCACCAAGCATCTCCCTAGGGGTTTCAAATATCTCAGGGTTGCACAAGGAATCACACTCTACACCATCTGCCAACCTCGAAAGAATGAATCGAACCTGGGACGAGAACACTACAACATTAACAACATCCGCTTCTACTAGCGAACAGTCCACGTCCTCACGTAAGGAACGATCACCCAACAACTCAGTTATATCATCCACCGAGGCTAACCATTCATCAACATCGGCCTTCATTGTTATAAAATAAGGCTGGGGTAATTCCCTCTGCAACCGCAACAAATCCAAGACGGCGATAATTTTCCCCAAATAAAACTTTCGCTTCCTTACAAGGAATCCGGAAGAACAAGTGACCAACATCGTGCAGCGTTTTTTTTTTTTTTTTTCTCAAAAATATCGAATAAATCCAAACAAATACAAAAAATAGGCGTTCAAGAATTATACACAAAAAATGCACACACAAAGGTTACAAAAATATTTGCATAAAATTCCTTCCTCATAGCACAAACAAAACAAGACCAAAACAGCATATGGAGCTGTGAAAATATCAGGGGATACAATCCCCAGTTACAAATTAAAAGAGTCACTATGATTCAAAATTAAAATTAAGTGAATTTAAAATTCAAACTTCTATATGGAAGTTAATTGACTAGAAAATGAATAATAGCGTTAACACTCTTATAGCAATATCCTCACTGAATACGACCTAGGAAAAAAGTGGGAAGAGAGTTTAAATATATAACTACGTCGGGGGAGGGTACATACCACCAATGTCACATGTGTATATTCGAAAGAATCCAAATAACCAAATGCAAATACGGGCTAAGAAAGAAAAGGGGGGCTTGTCTTTTCACAAACTCTTAGAATAACACAGTCCGCAGAGCAACTAGGTATAAACTCGCTATAGAAAATTATAATAAATATTTTCAACGAATAATATAATATTTCTAATAATGTTGTCCGGTTAATTCACAACCTGGAAACATTTAACACATGTGAGAGAACGCACGTGTTCATTAAATCAAAGTAATGGGGTATATACTTATTCCTTTTTTTCTAATATATTGAGGAAAAATACCAACATATAACTAACACCGGTTTTGGACACAGCGTCTCTATTTACTAGGCTCCCCACGAGGGTATAATTAGATAAAAGTCGTTTCTTACAGTGGGGAAAATCCAGCTTCCGAAAAATATCGCACCCGCTGAATTAGGTCGAAAAATAAAATTACCTCAGTCTAGTAGGATTTCTTATTCGCTGACTAGGGACAGAAAATACTATAGTTTCTCCCAACGTAAATCGCAATACCCGTGGAAATTCAACTAAAAGTAAAATGTAAATTGAAATAGGGCTACGAAAGTAACAACTCCAATTCTAAAGAGTAGAAACTGAAAAGAGTATACGTATCGCTTAATCTTTTTATTAAGAAAAATATTTATGAAAAGTTGTGCGTAAAATATTATAAATAAAGACACTAGACACACATAAATGCTAAATTCGGGAATTTTTATTTAGCGAAAGTCGAATGTTGGAAACACTAAATTACATTACACGCTTTCTAAAATCAGGACATAGCAGTCGCCGAGTGTTTTAAGGAGAGCGTTAACAGACGCGCTAAATTACAAGTGGGAAGGGAAGGCATCAATGAGACGTGTTGTGGACGAGGAAGTAACAGAAACGCGTCTCGAAATAGAAGGGGGCATATGCGTCATATCATAAAAGGCTTATAGTAACTTAGTTCACTAAATTATTCAAAATAACACACCACTTAATTTGAAGAGTATTCTGAAATAAGAAACATGAATTTACATAATGCCTTCAAATAAAAGCAGTAAACTTATTTAAATGCTTCTAAATAAGGGAAAATAAGTTAGGAAAATGCTTTTAAATAACGGGAGAAATTCACAGTAGTCGAACGAATCTAAGTGACGTTGAAGTGTCCGGTAGCGGATGTAATAGAAATTTCAAGAGGTTAAATTCAATCCTAACTTGAAAGAAAATGAATTAAAGCGTATATCGATGAAAAGGTAAATATACTTAATTTTCAAAGGGTTCCGAAAAAATGAATAAAAAATTCCCAAAATACATTTAATATGGGGACAAAATTTGCCTAATGTTTTCAAATAAAAGCAGAATTTTTTCAACTACTTTTAAACAAAGAAAAACTTGCAAACTGTCGGAAAACAATTTGCAAAATACCCACAAATAAAAGCAGAATTTTTCCAACTACTCTTAAACAAAGAAAAACTTGCAAACTGTCGGAAAACAATTTGCAAAATGCCCACAAATAAAAGCAGAATTTTTTCAACTACTCTTAAACAAAGAAAAACTTGCAAACTGTCGGAAAACAATTTGCAAAATGCCCACAAATAAAAGCAGAAATTTTCCAACTACTCTTAAATAAAGAAAGAAACATTTTCAAAATGTCGGAATTTATCTTGCTTCCAGATAAATTCGACGCTAAAGTAACTAATCTGAAAAAAAAAAAACATGAAACAAAAGAGGGGGAGGGGGTAAAAATGAAATCTAAAGGTCTTGATTTGAAATGAAGAAGAAACTCTATTTACAATAAGTTGCAAATTTTTCCCTTTGCGGGCATTAAACTTAAACGCCAAAGTAACATATGAAAAAAGTAACATGTAATGAAAAGATAACAACACTGCTGGTTCTTATAAAGAAGTTGTGTGTATCCATTAACGAATACAACAAGAATATACAAAATAGTAGTATCTCCTAATCACACTCACATATGAAATTAATTTTAGGAGCGTACTCACAATTGAAAGCCTGTTAGGCACGTGCCTTTTTTTTATTTTTTTGTTTAAAGTTCTTTTAGAATTTTCCTTCTCTCCATGTTGCATGAAAACCGTAGACACATATGTATTACAGGAGCAAGACCTCATCGCTTGTCCGAATAGGAAATTCCATAATACCTTGTCACGTAAAAAGGTATTTTCTTTAAATTCAACTCCTTGTAACGCAGCCACGTAGTTAATTTTCAGAAGTCTGTCTCGTCACAGCCGGGTATTAATTTCTTGCCAGGTTTACTTCTTTGAAGGAGGCTCATCAAAATTCCATTTTCATCGCCGGACAATGAACAACACGTTCACTCTCCTCGTCAGCAGAATTTTAAAAGAGGACGAAATACGCGCTGAGCTCGTGACGTCATTACAGAGCTAGCATTTCCCTTTTCTCCAAATTAAAGGGAGTTTCGTACAAACCGAAAATATTCGAAACTAAAAATCATAATGGATACAAAATACAAAAAATCATATATAAGAACCAGATAAAAAATAATAAACGTAAACAGGGGGGATGCACCATTATTGGTACAAAAAAAATTCCAACAGACGTCGTTTACCTGATGGTTGAATGACTTGCAAAAAATATCAGTGGAACAAAAACTACCCTCCCTGTAGAAAAGTGCCCAGTAAAGGAATTAATGGTTTTGGCCAATTTTTCCTTATTTTCGTCCGAAGGATCGAGCTTAAAAATGATAAAATGGTCTTGTGAAAATCCGTCTCCTCTGTCGAAAGTGTAGGCATACATACATTCATACATACATACATACATTTAAACAGACAGGTGAGATTTATATTATAGATGATTATTTCATTTAATCACATAAATTAATATACGAAGATGTAATTTTATGCATAAATTTTTCAGTATGTACTTCAACAGTGCTCAATACATAGGTAGAGCTAGGTAGTAAGTTATGAAAATATATATGGCAATTAAGCTACACAGAATATTCCGTGTTTAATTCTCGTGAGAATTCATCAGGCTTATGCATATTCAAATAAATATTCTCTAATAAAACAACAAAAAATTGATGTCATTTTTAAGGCAAAACTATTAAAAATTTATTCCTCTAGGCCTTCGGGACAAGATCAAAGTGTAGTATCTATCCTCAGATGCTACATTTCAATTTCTTGTTCTCTCTCAATGGAGGAGAAATCCTTCACGACTGAGATAATTTTTTTGTTCCTTTTCCCCACGTTAAAAAACAACCCTGGTGTCTAAATCTGTCCCATGGGGAAGCATTGTAAATAGGTACTATATTTAATGTAACAAGGTTTTAATATTACAAAAGTAACTGGGAAAAGTAATTTCTGATTTTATTACAAAATGCCCTGGAAATATCTACTCTGATTAATTATAAAATGCCCTGGAAATGTCCCTTCTGATTTTTTGTTGTTGTTTACTTGCCTCCCCACAAGGATAGAGGCATGCGGTCGGTTTTTACTGTGGGGGAAATCAGCTCCCCAAAAGGGGCACTCTGGTCGGTAACAAAAATAAAAATGTATCAGTAATGAAGGATTTTTCCTCCAAAAATATGTAGAACCTGAAAAACAGATACTACACTTTGATCTTTGCCAGAAGGCCAAGAACCACAGAAAAAAAAGATCATTTACAAAATGCGCTGTAAATCTCCCTTCTGATTAATTATAAGATGTCCTGGAAATGTCCCTTCTGATTATTTACAAAATGCCCTGGAAATGCCTCTTCTGATTAAGTACAAAATGACCTAGAAATGTCCCTTCTGATTATTTACAAAATGCCCTGGAAATGTCCCTTCTGATTATTTACAAAATGCTCTGAAAATGTCCTTTCTGATTATTTACAAAATGTCCTGGAAATATCTCTTTCTGATTAATTATAAAATGCCCTTCAAATCTCCGCATTTCAGGTGAAAACATTATTACCTACTTATATGTCATGTTGAAATTAGTACAAATTCTAACGCACTATCATCGTCATCTGCCGCCACCGTAATCCAGAACCGCCGCCTTAATCCAGAACCGCTACCACTACTACCACCGCCAACACAACCGCTATCATCACCGTCATCACCGCCGCAACCACCGCCACCGCAACCGCCACCACAACCACCACCACCGCCGCTACTGCCACCGCTACCACAACCACTGATACCACTGCTGACACCACCGTCAACGATACCACCACCGCCACTACCTCCACATTAATTGTTAGTGTTCTGTTGAGTGACGCCCTTTTTTCCCTGACTTTTCGATGTTATGTAATAATTTTTTAATAAAACAATCTATTTCTGTGTACATTTGGAAAAACTGCAGAGTCCTTTTCCAGTAATGACATCACGAGGATGATTGTGGAGGTGGGGAACCAAGCACGATTATATTGCTTTTGAAAGTGCCTTGGAGGCGTCTAGGATTTCCAAACCTTCTGTTTTAGGCAAGGGTAAGAGGAGTAGTATCTGTTTTGTGGTTACAATATAATCTCCCATGCATTATATCCTTCATTTTTGTTTGAGCGGGGGTGGGGGGAAATAGTTTTTGTTTTGTTCCTACAATGCCAGGCTTCCAAAGCATTATTTTCTGTTTCTTTGTTTTGTAATTGTTGTGTCTGTATCAATAACAACACAAACGCAGAAAGTAAAGGTAAAACAAATATATTAAGACGAAAAGATAATACATATTTACAAAGGCGCAGTTGTACTGCAGTTGGAAGATTGTCCGGCAGAAGGCGTGTTAAAGTCTTTCATGGAGCATCGTTCCATCTGGCATGATATGCTGTATACATGCTCCTATACCATACGAGCTTGCGTCACTAGCAACAATTATTTGTAATTTTGGGTCGTAATAAGTTAAGGATAAATCTGACGTCAAAGTCTTTTTAATTTCCTCAAATGAGTCTTGACATTCTTTTGTCCATATCCATGGTGTTTCTTTCTTTAATAATTCGTTCAGCAGAGCTCTTAGGTCGTGCATGACTTTGATAAATACTTGGTAGCAGTTCGCGAGGCCTAAGAAATTCTGTAAAGTCGTCACGTTATGTGGTGCTGGCATGTTCTTAATTGCTATCGCTCTTTCTGGATCAGGGCGTCGACCATCTTTACTTATTATTTGTCCTAAATACTTGATTTCGTCTAGACAAAACTCACATTTGTTTTCTTTCACCTTGAATCCGTACTCGTTTATTCTTGTGAACACTTGTGTTAAATGCTCTATATGTTCACTTATGGACGCGCTCCTTATGATTATGTCATACAGGTATGCACAAGCACAATCTAAACCGTTCAACATTGTGTCCATCGCTTGCTGGAACATCGCCGTCACGACTTTTATCCCGAACGGTAATCAGTTATACTTGAATAACCCTTTGTGTGTGTTAATGCATAAAATCTTTGAGCATTTTTCTTCTATCGGAATTTGCAAATAGGCGTCGGACAAATCTACTTTTGAAAAAGTTTTCCCACCATTTAGTTTGGCAAAAATCTCTTCCGGGCTTGGTAAAGAGTAATGGTGATCTTGTAGCATATTATTTAACCCGGTTGAAAAATTTCCGCAGACTCGAATTTGTTCTGATTTCTTCTTTACGTACACCATAGGCGCTGCCCAAACGCTAGTTTCGATAAAATGCCCGTTCTTTCAAGTCTGTCTAATTTGCTATCTATTTTGTCTCATCTGGCGAATGGCACGTTCCGTTTTTTCTGGTGTTGCATCCTTTTTTTAGCTCGAACGAAGCTTTAAATTTATTACATCTTTCCAGTCCCATAGTGAATATTTCTTGGAATTCGTTCTTTAGTTCATTTTTAATATTTTCTGACGTTGTGGTGCAGCTGGTTATTCTTTTACAAAAAGCGTTCATCGGTTTATCCCAAAGGTTGAATTTTTCAATAAAATCTGTTCCCAATAAATTCTCGCTTTCTTTAATTACGAAGATTTTCAATTTCTTCGTCGTGCCATTTAAATTAATGGGCAGGCCAACTTCTCTTTCGAATTTGATTTCATCTCCTGTCACCGTTCTAGCACCTTTACTTGACTTATTCAGAGTCGGTTTATCCAGTTTTTTCCAAGTGCTAATTATTTATTACCGACAAATCTGCTCCAGAATCAAGTTGAAATTTTATCTGTTTGCCGAAAATATTGACCAACACATATTTTCGTGAATTGTCTTTCTCTTTGTCGTTTGTTCTCATTTGGTGTACTCTATATTTTGTTCTGCAACAAATACTCTTATGTCCGACTTTGTCACAATTGAAGCATCTGATATTTTTGTAAGGACAATCCTTTCACATCTTCCGCAAGTATTACTTGGTCCCGATTTTCTACAGTTCCTTTGACTTGAATCGTAATTTCGTTTTCTGTAATTAGAGTTTGAGTATTTATAACTCGTGTAATCTTTTGGATTTTGATGAGTCTCACACTTTCTTTGCCCTGCGTTTCTGCCAGATTTTTTAATCTTCCTTATGTACGATACTCCTGCTTCTTCTATATCTCTGGAGTCGTTTTTTAGTGATACTGCCCTTTGACAATCTTCTGCTAACTTTTGCAGTGTCAGACCTTGTTCTGTCTCTAATTTTGAGAGAACGTGTCTTCGGATCTGTAATATGCATCCAGGAGACAAGCGCCTGCGTGTTTGTGTGTTGTGTGGATGCGTAAGAGAGACGGACGAAAAGGAAAGACTTACCTCGGGGCCGGCTTGGCGTCGCCGACCGAAAACAGAGAAAGAAAGATCAAGATGGCGGCCGCCGTCTTTTGTAAAGGATGATATCTCGCAAAGTCACATGAATTCTCGCAATATGCAAATTTAGCCGGTCTGCAATGGCCATAAGAGCGGGTGATTGAAAGACGTTGGGTGAGCAATGATTGACTTGGTCGGGAATCGTGTTGCTGTTGCTTCTCGTGCCGTGTGGGTGTGAGCATATCTTACCGTTGTTGGGACCGTTCTGAGTAACCGTTCGCGTCCATCTAGGTACCTTGCTAGTTGGATTCCGTGCAGAACCGGTGTTTACTGGTTATTGAATTGCTTTACGTTGCTGCAACATTACACATCTCCAGAGGGCGCAGTAATTTTAAAGGACTTTCCTTACACATTTTCTACAAGCTATTCCAGCTATTTGCCCTCTAGGACTATGACCGAGTCGAAATTCGACTTAAAGCTCATACCCGAGTTTGACGGGTCCACGTCCATTGTCGACTAGGTTGAAAGGGTCGAGCTGACATGCGACCTTTGTGAAATAAAAAGGGTACACACTGTGATTCCCCTGAGATTGGCTGGGGGTGCCTTTAGTGTGTATCAGCAACTCAGTGCTGCCGAAAAGGGAGATGTCACCGCAATTAAAGCTGCGCTGTACAAGGCATTCGCCATGGATCCTTGTACGGCCTATGAAAAATTTGCTTCCCGAAAACTTCTACCGGAGGAAAGCATGGACGTTTTCTTCGCAGAGTTAAAGAAACTCGCAGTCCTATTCGGTGGAGGGGTGTCGGAGCGGACACTCGCGTACGCGTTTGTGGCAGGCCTTCCCACTCGGGTGAAGCAGCTATTGAGAGCCTCAACCAGCGTTTCAACAACGCCCATGGAACACTTGATGGAACGTGCTCGAGCCATCATCAAAGATGAGGAGGACCTGGGGGAACCAGTTGTGATGGCAACACAGACAGGCCAGACTGGCGCTCGGGAGATTCCGAATCAGAATCCTGCAAGCAATGGGAAATGTTTTCGCTGTGGCCGACACGGACATTTTGCAAGGAATTGCACCAACAGGGGGTGTGTGCGCTGTTTTAATTGTGGCGGTTTGGGGCATCTAGCCCAAAACTGTGCGGGAAACGTATCAGGGGAGAGGACGTCAGCGCCGCCCTGCTCCCCGAGCAAAATTTGAACAAGGCGCAACCAGTGATGACCGTCTACGTAAACAGGATACTCTGCTCAGCACTTCTCGACTCAGGCTGTTCGCATACTATAGTGAGCGCCAGGCTGTGTCCAAGTTGGACTAAGAGAAAGATCAAAGTCGCCACAATAGGAGGCGAGACCCAGACATGCTGTGGAGCTGGAACTGTCGAGGTCTACACGGACACCGGTGCAGCCACTAAGATCAATGTGCTCGTAACCCAAGGAAATCTCCTGGGGTTTGACCTGTTGCTCGGATACGATGCCATCAAGGTGCTGGGGGGAGTCGCAATTCATCGGGATGGAAAAGTGCGATTCTTGGAGGCCCCAGTGTGTGCAGCGCTTCACATCGATCGGCCGGATTTTATAGTGGACTACGACTCTCGCAAGAGGGCCTGGATTGCATCTTGGAAGTGGACCGAGGGAAGGGCACCGACTAAACTCAAGAATGGGGTTGCAGAGTACCCTATACCCAGTGAGGCCCGAGCAGAATATGAAAGGGAACTAAAGGCGTGGATCCAAGATGGCTGGTTAATCCCCTAACCTGAGGACAAGCTTGGGCCTCCCAAGGGTCTAATACCCTTGATGGCAGTAGTCCAACATAACAAGTTGAAAGTACGGCTGGTGCTGGACTATAGGGAGCTTAACAAGCATATTGAAGCCTACACTGCCGATGCTGACGTATGCACCAGCAAGTTGAGGGAATGGTGTCAGAAAGGCACTAATGTCTCGATATTGGATTTGCGAAAAGCCTATTTACAGGTGCGAGTTGATGAGACGTTGTGGCCGTTCCAGACAGTTTGGTTCCAGGGGCAGAGGTACTGTCTTACACGCCTTGACTTTGGCCTAAATGTGGCACCACAGATTATGAAGACTATTGTCAACACAGTATTGTCCCAAGAAAAGCCCATGAGGGACTCAACGTCAGCTTACATTGATGACATATACGTCAATGAAGATGTACAGTCTGCGTCATGTGTCAAAGAAAAGTTGGCTCAGTTTGGTCTGAAATGCAAGAATCTCAAACGTTTGAGGGAAGGAGCACGTGTATTGGGATTGGATGTTTATGAGGAAGATGGCACCCTACAATGGAGGCGTGGCAGTGAAATTCCAAGCATCCCCAACATCGTTACAAGGTGGACCGTTTTTTCTTGGTGTGGAAAACTTGTTGGTCACCTACCGGCCTGTGGCTGGCTCCGCACAGTTGTTGGTGTAATTAAACGCAGAGCAAATTTAACAACCACGGGTTGGGATGGCATATCCGATGATGTCCTACTAACTCTGATGATTAAAGAGACACTGTGGGCGGTGGTGTGTTAACGGAGACAACGTAGGTGTGTGGATTGATGCCAGTTCTTTGGCGTTGGGAGTATCGTTTGAGCAAGGAGGAAACGTATTCGAAGATGCATGTTGGCTGCGTCCCGTAACAGATTCTCAGCATATCAACCTGGCAGAGCTGGACGCCGTTGTAAAGGGGATAAATCTGGCCCTGCAGTGGCAGTCTAAGAAGTTGACCTTGTACACAGATTCTCTCTGTGTCTACCACTGGGTGTCTGACACACTTTCAGGACAGACACGAATCTGTACCAAGGCAGCAAGCGAAATGTTAATATGGAGAAGGCTAGACATGCTAAAAAAACCTGGTATCTGAGTATGGTCTATCACTGAGCGTCACTCTGGTGCCATCACATTGTAATCGTGCTGACCAACTGACCCGAGTACCTCACAAATGGTATGAAGCCGCGAAGATGGGAATGGAGATTACTGCTCGATCTTGTGCAGTTGCAATCGACCCATGTCAAATACAAAAAATTCATGCACAGAGCGGACATCCGGGTATCAAGAGGATTTTGTGAGGCGCGTATACCCAGCAGTGACCAAGATGGATGTCAGACAGATCATCAGAAATTGTGAGGCTTGCCAGTCTATTGATCCGGCACCAGAGCGATGGCAGAAGGGTCGATTGGAAGTTGAGGGTGTGTGGCAGTGGCTGGCCATGGATATCACCCATTACAGTGGCAAGCCCTTTCTAACTCTCATTGATTGCGGGCCTACGAGATTTGCAGATGACCAGACAGGTTTTGGCAAATGTTGTTCGCCACCTATCATCCATTTTTTCTAAGCGAGGTGCGCCGGAAGAGCTCCTGACTGACAGTGATGCAGCATTTTGTAGCCAGCAAGTCCGGCAGTTGTTAGATGAGTGGGGCATCCGACTACGGTTGCGATGTGCACATGTGCCGTCAGGAAATGGTATTGCTGAAAGAAGCCATCGCAGCATCAAAAGAATTGCTGCCAGGAAGCGATGTACTATTACGGAAGCCACATATTGGTATAACATTACGCCAAAGGACGGGACGTCTCCTTCAACCGCACCTGCGAATGCTATTTACACATACTGAGTCGGAGTGAAGGGAATCAACACTACGCAGCCAGCCGACAAGGGAACATGTAACAGATATGAAGTGGGAGATCCAGTGTGGGTGCGGCCCCCAGGAACTCGGTGCACCGACAAGTTTAAGCGAGACAAATATCCGGAGTGATTAGCCAGCAGTCTGTGTTGGTTGATGGAACCCCACGACATGTGCGAGATCTTCGCCCAGCTACCAAGGCGCGTCACACAACTACAGAAGAAAGCAGTGAAGCGTCCAGTGATGAGCTGCCGATACACAGATTCAGTGAGCCCCCTCCAGAGACTGATAGTGATACTTCGTCTGATGAGGCGGAACCAGATCCAGAGCCCGAATCTGAACCAGTGAATGTACCTCTTCGCAGAAGCACACGCACTAAAAGCCCCCCCCCCAATGCTCCCTATGTGATCATCAGATCAGGGGGGAGTGTAATGTGCATCCAGGAGACAAGCGCCTGCGTGTTTGTGTGTTGTGTGGGTGCGTAAGAGAGACGGACGAAAAGGAAAGACTTACCTCGGGGCCGGCTCGGCGTCGCCAACCGAAAATAAAGAAAGATCAAGATGGCAGCCGCCGTCTTTTGTAAAGGATGATATCTCGCAAAGTCACATGAATTCTCGCAATATGCAAATTTAGCCAGCCTGCAACGGCCATAAAAGCGGGTGATTGAAAGACGTTGGGAGAGCGATGATTGACTTGGTCGCGAATCGTGTTGCTGTTGCTTCTCGTGCCGTATGGGTGTGAGCATATCTTACGGTTGTTGGGACCGTTCTGAGTAACTGATTGTTGGGTCCGTTCTGAGTAACCGTTCGCGTCCATCTAGGTACCTTGCTAGTTGGATTCCGTGCAGAACCGGTGTTTACTGGTTATTGAATTGCTTTACGTTGCTGCAACATTACACATCTACAGAGGGCGCAGTAATTTTAAAGGACTTTCCTTCCACATTTTCTACAGATCTCTGAATTTTTTGTAGAAACTAGCCCCTGTGCAAAAATTAAACATTTGAAGTCGTCCACCGTAAGTTCTGATAATTTAAAATTGTTGCAGTGTTTATTCACTACTGACGCATATGTCAGGTAGTCCTGCTCCTCCGTTTTCTTAAGGTTCATACACGACCATCTCTTGTGAAAAAGAGACATGTTCGGTCTGAATAACTCCTTAAGAAGTTTTACGGTCTCAGCTTAACTGATTCGTTCTCCTTGGCAATATGAAATCAACAAATTTGCAATGTTCACTGGTACCAAGCTTTTGAAGTAATAAACTTACTTTCTTTGCGTTTGACCAGCTTTCGCAATCTGTTTCGAAAATATCTTCATACTTCTCTAAGTACGCCTCAAAAGTTTTATCCTCTTCTGGTAGGTACCTGAACACATCTATGCTATTCACAATTGTTGCGTTGGAAAAAGTCGTATTGCTGTGCAGAATTAGTCGTTAATCTTTCCAACAAATCTTTTTGACCAAGTTGCATTTGCTCTATACATTTAAGAAGCTGTTCATTCAGTCTTTCGTCTCTTTCTTGTTGTCTTTCGTCTCTTTCTTGTAGTTCTTTTTTTTGTAATTCGTCTCTTTCTTGTAGACGCCTTCTCTGTACTTCGTCTCTTTTTTGTTGACGCATTTGCATTTCCGTGAATAACTTGATAAGATCCTCCATTTTGTTTTTCAAATTAGTAAATCAGTCACTTTTACAATTTCCTTTCTTTAATAACTACGAACAACCGATTCCTTTTGTTACGTTATTAATTATGTACAAGAAAGAAAAAAAATCCCTTCTTAGTACACTGAGAAAAAAAAATTACTTTTTCTTTCAAAACAGTCTACCTAATAAGTTCACGGTATCCTAGCGAAACACATTTTTTTTTTCTGTGTGCACTTTTCAGAAAAGGTTACTGCAACTTTCAAGTTTTTTTTTCTCGTAGGCACTTTGAAATAAAGTGCTTGCTGTTGGAAGATTGCCCGGCAGAGGTCGCGTTAAAGTCTTTCATGGAGCAACCGGCACATGCGTCTTGCCTATCCGGCGTTCGAACACAGCTCCCCGGTCTTGCTGACTTGATACCTTTATCTATATCTTTTCACCCATGTATGCTAATTAGTGGGCGTCTCCATAACAGTAATGGTTAACATGTGATATACATACATATTTGAAAAAAAAAACTCTTAGCAGTAACGAAAAAAATCTTACCTCTGACGAACATAAAAATTATTAAAACGGAAAATTACGTCAAATCATCGAGTAGTAAAACTTTTTAATAATAACCAAGGTACTTCTACAGTATAGCACCCATATTGAAAACAAGGAAACTCTTAGCCGTAACGTACTGAAAAGTTAGTTCAACAGAACATTACAGAAAATAATGAAAGAGTTTCATTTTTAATAAGAAATAAGGTACTTGTACGATATAGTACTCATATGAAAAACAAAGAAAATCTTCCCTGTGACATACATAAAAGTTTTTAAAACCGAAAATCATGTCAAATCATTGAATAGTATCACTTTCCATTGTACAAATACCTTATTTCTCCTCATATTATTATGAAAACGGGTGGATAGAACAGAAGGGCTATAAGGAGTCGGTCATGAAAATGGCTGAAGCACTTTACTTTTAAAATCATTTAGTTCATATATATTTGCATGGTGTGATTTCGGTAATTGCTGAAGCAGTTTACTATCTAAACATCACTGTATTTCACATATATTTTTAAGAGATGGGGGCTATAAGAAGTCAGTCCCGAAAATGGCTGAAGCAATTTACGATCTAAAAATCATTTTATTTCATCTAACAAATTAATGAAGTAAGAATATTTATCTTATGAAATATATATATATGCAAGTATAGCCATATCATCTATCAACATCATACACTTTTATTTTTTCAATAATCAAATCCCACCAATTACTGATCCATTCCATTTTCTTACCACTATGAAAAATTTGCAAAAATTGACATATGTTTGTATCAAATCTTATTACTTACATGCCAAATTATCAGATTATCAGGAAAAGATTGTGACATAATTATTACTGATTTACAAGTCATTTTGATTAAATTATAAAAAATGATGCCTTACTATACTTTTATTTCTTGTAATAAAATTTATCTCAAGCAGTTCTCCATTTTTAGCTAGAAAAATATTTATTTTTTGTTCACGGTCTGATCGGAACTAATATTACACTTATTCTATTGTTTGCTTGTGTGATGAGGTTTTTAACTACCAAGGAATTTCCACGGGTTCTGCTAGTTATTATTATTATTATTAATATTAATATTAATTCTATTACTGTTATTATCATTATCATCATTGTCATCATCATTGATATTATTATTATTATTATTGGCTCACATGGAGCTTTCACACAAGTCAACAAACGATCTGATTGGAAACATGTGGTGTTCTCTGGAGGCTGAGTGGCAACAAGTCTCCCCAGACGTCCAGTTCTCTCCATCTCCTTCGATAGCATTTGAAAATGAATTTGCATCATCGCAACAGCCTCTTACCATTGATTTCTCGCCGGCAGTGGCCATTGGTTTATACTGGAATTTGAGTGGCACTAAGCCTCCCAAAGTCCCAGTTCTCTTTGCGCTTGTCCAACCGAGGTCTGGTTGGTGCTCTCTCCTCAGTCTTTCAGTCCTTCTTGACCCTTCTCGGCCCTTTGGTATCACTTTTTTATTGGGGGGAACGGTGATGAAACAATGGGTGTAGAACTTGTAGATATGCAGCTTCGATGTTCTTCATTCCTTGTAACGCTTATTCGTTATATTGTCTTCTTGTATTATTCTCCGCATTCAAGGGGTTTCCTTACTATTTCAGTCGTTTTCATTATCGTTAGTCGTTGTACTTTTGTAGTTATTCCTCTGATTCCAATTTCTGACATTCTTTTTTCGAAGTTTTTCGGAATTGTTCCTAGTGTTCCTACTATTATCGGTACTATTTTGATTTTCTTCATCATCCAAATCCCTTTTAACTCCCTGGCTAGCTCTGTGTATTTGCTTTGTTTCTCCTTTTCTTTCATACTCACCCTGTGATCAGCTGGGACAGCAAAGTCTACGATTTGACAGGATTTTTCTTTCTTGTTAATTATTACGATATCTGGTCTTCTTGCTTAGATGAGTTTGTCCGTCTGTATGTCCATGTCCCATAGGATTTCGTGGTTCTCGTTTTCGAGTGCTGTTGCGGGTTTATGCTTATACCATTTGTCTGTACGCTCAAAATGCAGTCGTTTGCACAATTCCCAGTGCACCGCTCTCCCCACTTGGTCATGCCTGTTTTTGTATTCCTTTTGGGCCAGTTTGCTGCATTCACTTATTATATGTTTTATCGTTTCGTCTCTTTGTCCACAGAGTCTGCATTTGCTGTTTTCTTGTGTTTTAGCGATTCTTGCTTTGATATGGTTGGTTCTTATCGAGTTATCTTGTACTGCAGTTATTAGAGAATCAGTTTCTCGGTTTATATGTCCTTTTCGCATCCATGTCCAGTCGTTTTCGTTATTCTCATCTTTTGTCATTCTTATGATTCTTCGGTGTTGTTGTTTCTCTTCCCACTTCTCTTTTCATGTTTTGTCATTTGTCTCTCTGTTTTCTGTTTTGTTGTTTTTTTCAGTGTTTCTCGCTGCCATAATTATCCTTTCAGTGTTTTGCATTATGTATTTTTCTAGGTTTTTTTTTTTTGTGTGTCCTTCACACAATCTTCTATACAGATCAGTCCTCTCCCGCCGTCTTTCCTTTTCACGTAGAGCCTGTCAATATCGTCCTTTTGGTGTAGTGCATTATGCATTATTATTATTATTTATAATAATAATAATAATAATAATATTAATAATAATAATAATAATAATATTAATAATAATAATAATAATAATATTAATAATAATATTAATAATAATAATAATATTAATAATAATAATAATATTATTATTAATTATATTAATAATAATAATAATAATAATATTATTATTAATTATATTAATAAATAATAATAATAATAATAATATATTAATAATAATAATAATAATAATATATTAATAATAATAATATTAATAATAATAATATCAATAATAATAATATTTATAATAATAATATTAATAATAATAATAATAATAAATAATAATATTAATAATAATATTAATAATAATAATAATAATATTAATTATATTAATAATAATAATAATAATATTATTATTAATTATATTAATAATAATAATATATTAATAATAATAATAATATAATAATAATAATATATTAATAATAATAATAATAATATATTAATAATAATAATATTAATTATATTAATAATAATAATAATAATAATTATATTAATAATATTAATAATAATAATAATAATAATATTAATAATAATAATAATAATTACTCACTAGAAGTAGTCACACAAGTCATCATCAAAGATTTCTATTTGAGAACAAATTGTGGAGTTCTCTGACGTTTGAGTGACAAGTCTCACTAGAGTTCCAGTACTCTCCACCTCTTTTGATAAACTTTTCAGACGAATTTGTATTATCCCAGTAGCTGCTAACCATTGATTTCTCGTTGGCATCGATCATTGGTCTTCACTGGAATTTGGATGACCATAAACCTCTCTAAAGTTTCAATCCTCTTCGCACTCATCCAGCGGATGTTTGGCTAGTGTTTTCTCTCTTTGCTCTTTCCATCCTCCTTGACTCTCCTCACTTATTTGTAGTAACACCAGTTTATGGTGACATGCACAAAAAAAAAAAAATTAGGACGCTGCTTCTCAAAAAGAATTACAGCAGAAGCATGTATGCACATATAATGTATGAATAGACATAATATATGAATAGACATAATGTATGAATAGACATAATATAATTATACTGTACTTGTCATCGACCCTCTATTATGTAAATCTCACCTGTCTGTTTAAATATATATGCATGTTTTTATATCTGCCTAAAACTTTTCTCAGTGGAATTGGACCGGATCAAAACTGGTGCCGTCGTTTTGGTCGAATAATATGTGACAATTAGAAAAAACAGTAAATTATTTTCTATAGAAATAGACGTTCGCAATGAGGGAGGGTAACAAAAGAACGTTCCTCCATGACAAATTAGCCATACACGCATACGCGAAAAACGTTCTTTCTTGAATTAGTTTAAATAGAAAAAAAATGACGTTACTTTGCTGATGCGCTTGTAGAGTAGTGGTTATAGTGACAGCGTCGTTATCTTAAGGTTGCACGTTTGCACTAACATAGCGGACATTTTTTTTTTATTATTATTTTTAAAGTTTTAATATCTAACCAGGATTATTTATGGCATTTTTTCGTTCGTTTACTTTTATTTTCCCTTTTTTTTACTTTTCCATCACGTTCGCTGTTTTGCCATTTTTGGTTTTTTCGCTTTTTTAAAGAAATTTTAAATAGGGTTATTTATGCCATTTTTGTTTTTTTCGCTTTTTTAAAGAAATTTTAAACAGGGTTATTTATGCCATTTTTGCTTTTTTCGATTTTTTAAAGAAATTTTAAACAGGGTTATTTATGCCATTTTTGTTTTTTTCGCTTTTTTAAAGAAATTTTAAACAGGGTTATTTATGCCATTTTTGTTTTTTTCGCTTTTTTAAAGAAATTTTAAACAGGGTTATTTATGCCATTTTTGTTTTTTTCGCTTTTTTAAAGAAATTTTAAACAGGGTTATTTATGCCATTTTTGTTTTTTTCGCTTTTTTAAAGAAATTTTAAACAGGGTTATTTATGCCATTTTTGCTTTTTTCGATTTTTTAAAGAAATTTTAAACAGGGTTATTTATGCCATTTTTGTTTTTTTCGATTTTTTTAAAGAAATTTTAAACAGGGTTATTTATGCCATTTTTGTTTTTTTCGATTTTTTAAAGAAATTTTAAACAGGGTTATTTATGCCATTTTTGTTTTTTTCGATTTTTTACAGAAATTTTAAACAGGGTTATTTATGCCATTTTTGCTTTTTTCGATTTTTTAAAGAAATTTTAAACAGGGTTATTTATGCCATTTTTGTTTTTTTCGATTTTTTAAAGAAATTTTAAACAGGGTTATTTATGCCATTTTTGTTTTTTTTTTGATTTTTTAAAGAAATTTTAAACAGGGTTATTTATGCCATTTTTGTTTTTTTCGCTTTTTTAAAGAAATTTTAAACAGGGTTATTTATGCCATTTTTGTTTTTTTCGCTTTTTTAAAGAAATCTTAAACAGGGTTATTTATGCCATTTTTGTTTTTTTCGCTTTTTTAAAGAAATTTTAAACAGGGTTATTTATGCCATTTTTGTTTTTTTCGATTTTTTAAAGAAATTTTAAACAGGGTTATTTATGCCATTTTTGCTTTTTTCGATTTTTTAAAGAAATTTTAAACAGGGTAATTTATGCCATTTTTGTTTTTTTCGATTTTTTAAAGAAATTTTAAACAGGGTTATTTATGCCATTTTTGTTTTTTTCGCTTTTTTAAAGAAATTTTAAACAGGGTTATTTATGCCATTTTTGCTTTTTTCGATTTTTTAAAGAAATTTTAAACAGGGTTATTTATGCCATTTTTGTTTTTTTCGATTTTTTAAAGAAATTTTAAACAGGGTTATTTATGCCATTTTTGTTTTTTTCGCTTTTTTAAAGAAATTTTAAACAGGGTTATTTATGCCATTTTTGTTTTTTTTTTCGCTTTTTTAAAGAAATTTTAAACAGGGTTATTTATGCCATTTTTGTTTTTTTCGCTTTTTTAAAGAAATTTTAAACAGGGTTATTTATGCCATTTTTGCTTTTTTCGATTTTTTAAAGAAATTTTAAACAGGGTTATTTATGCCATTTTTGTTTTTTTCGCTTTTTTAAAGAAATTTTAAACAGGGTTATTTATGCCATTTTTGTTTTTTTCGCTTTTTTAAAGAAATTTTAAACAGGGTTATTTATGCCATTTTTGTTTTTTTCGCTTTTTTAAAGAAATTTTAAACAGGGTTATTTATGCCATTTTTGTTTTTTTCGCTTTTTTAAAGAAATTTTCATCAGGGTTATTTATGCCATTTTTGTTTCTTTCGCTTTTTTAAAGAAATTTTAAACAGGGTTATTTATGCCATTTTTGTTTTTTTCGCTTTTTTTAAAGAAATTTTAAACAGTGTTATTTTTGCCATTTTTGTTTTTTTCGCTTTTTTAAAGAAATTTTAAACAGGGTTATTTATGCCATTTTTGTTTTTTTCGCTTTTTTAAAGAAATTTTCATCAGGGTTATTTATGCCATTTTTGTTTTATCCCTTTTTTAAAGAAATTTTAAACAGGGTTATTTATGCCATTTTTGTTTTTTTCGATTTTTTTAAAGAAATTTTAAACAGGGTTATTTATGCCATTTTTGTTTTTTTCGATTTTTTAAAGAAATTTTAAACAGGGTTATTTATGCCATTTTTGTTTGTTTCGATTTTTTAAAGAAATTTTAAACAGGGTTATTTATGCCATTTCTTTTTCGTTCGCTTATTCTTTATATTTCATCACGTTCGCTTTTTTTTTCCGATTTTTTATAAAATTTTAACATTTAAACAGGGTTATTTTGCTCGCTTATTCTTTATTTTCCATTTTATTATTGTTTTGATTTACCCCCACATACACACCTCACTACACCCGGGCAACGCCGGGTACCCCCGCTAGTTTTTATTTATAAACACTGGACTTTCAGTGGTTTAACATCTGGGAAACTACAGTAATACAATTATCATATATATTATATGTGTGTGTACGTGTGTGTGATTGAGCACTGGTGATTTTTCCTATAGTAACAACACAATAGTACACATTAATTTGATCATTCATCAATATTTTCAAAGTTTCTATGCAAAAATATCGATAGACGATCAAACTAATATATAGTATTCTTTAATACATACAGATATTTAGATGTGTATGTGTGCGTTATTAATAATCAGAATCTTAATATTTAATCTCGATGACCATGTATAAATAAACTATAAAGATATACACACGATATACACACGTATATATATATATATATATATATATATATATATATATATATATATATATATATATATATATATATATATAAAGAGAGAGATAGAGAGAGGGAGAGAGAGAGATCATCCGTTCGTCTAGGAATATTTAGTAAAAATAACTCACATATTTAAATTACTGATTATCTTTGCAATACAAATAGCTCCCTCGTATTAGTGTGTGTATGTGTGTGTGTGTGTGTGTGTGTGTGAGAGAGAGAGAGAGAGAGAGATCCAACCAATGTGATGTAGACTGCACATTTTCTTCATAAGCTTTTGCAAACACACAGATAAGTAAACAGACTCACACACATTTTTTTTATTAATTATTTACATATATTAACATGTTTAGTATACTAAATCCTGTGTACATCTGGTATGCGTGGTTATTTTTCATTTCACCCTGTTATTTGTAAGAGTAAAGCGAATTCTTTAGTCGAGATCAGCTAATCAACAAGATACACATCTGAAGTGTTGTCATCGCCACTTACTACCATATTAGATTCACAGTTGATGACTTGTTGAGAGACAATGAATGCTGTGAGTAAATGACAATAGGTAGACATTGTTATAAAAAAAAGGAAAAGCTGACAACAGCAAGATTAGCAAATGTTCAGAGGACGATATTACCACATAATAATAAATGGAGGGTGGTTAGGGTTAGATATTTTTATGGCAGCTCATTTAATATTGAAATACTATATCAAAGTAAAACATGGCAAGGTAATGAACAAAACTTCTTAAGGAAATTCAAGTTGAAGAATAGGAATATTACGAAATATTTGAAAGAGAATAAAACACAAGACAAAATCAAGGTAAGTTCGAACAATAGGATTCCATGAACATGAGAAATAACGATGAAATGATTCAATGTTTAGGAAATATTTCAAATTTCTGTGTGTGTGTGGGGGGCCTATTCTTTATTGATGCAGAATTGACAAGATAAATTGTGATCAAAAGTATACACAAATGATACAAGGAAAGACTTAACAATAGCACTGTAATTGAATTCTTATTTATTTTTGACATAGTATAGATTCAGCACTGCAATTATATTGGCAGTTGAAAGTTTATTAGTTGAAAGTTTATTAGTTGAAAGTTTATTGGTTGAAAGTTTATTGGTTGAAAGTTTATTAGTTGAAAGTTCATTAGTTGAAAGTTCATTAGTTGAAAGTTTATTAGTTGAAAGTTTATTAGTTGAAAGTTTATTAGTTGAAAGTTCATTAGTTGAAAGTTCATTAGTTGAAAGTTCATTAGTTGAAAGTTTATTAGTTGAAAGTTTATTAGTTGAAAGTTTATTAGTTGAAAGTTTATTAGTTGAAAGTTCATTAGTTGAAAGTTCATTAGTTGAAAGTTCATTAGTTGAAAGTTTATTAGTTGAAAGTTCATTAGTTGAAAGTTTATTAGTTGAAAGTTTATTAGTTGAAAGTTTATTAGTTGAAAGTTCATTAGTTGAAAGTTTATTAGTTGAAAGTTCATTAGTTGAAAGTTTATTAGTTGAAAGTTCATTAGTTGAAAGTTTATTAGTTGAAAGTTTATTAGTTGAAAGTTCATTAGTTGAAAGTTTATTAGTTGAAAGTTTATTAGTTGAAAGTTCATTAGTTGAAAGTTCATTAGTTGAAAGTTCATTAGTTGAAAGTTTATTAGTTGAAAGTTTATTAGTTGAAAGTTCATTAGTTGAAAGTTCATTAGTTGAAAGTTTTTTAGTTAAAAGTTTATTAGTTGAAAGTTCATTAGTTGAAAGTTCATTAGTTGAAAGTTTATTAGTTGAAAGTTTATTAGTTGAAAGTTCATTAGTTGAAAGTTTATTAGTTGAAAGTTTATTAGTTGAAAGTTTATTAGTTGAAAGTTTATTAGTTGAAAGTTCATTAGTTGAAAGTTCATTAGTTGAAAGTTCATTAGTTTAAAGTTTATTAGTTGAAAGTTTATTAGTTGAAAGTTCATTAGTTGAAAGTTCATTAGTTGAAAGTTTATTAGTTGAAAGTTTATTAGTTGAAAGTTCATTAGTTGAAAGTTCATTAGTTGAAAGTTTATTAGTTGAAAGTTTATTAGTTGAAAGTTTATTAGTTGAAAGTTTATTAGTTGAAAGTTCATTAGTTGAAAGTTCATTAGTTGAAAGTTCATTAGTTGAAAGTTTATTAGTTGAAAGTTTATTAGTTGAAAGTTTATTAGTTGAAAGTTTATTAGTTGAAAGTTCATTAGTTGAAAGTTTATTAGTTGAAAGTTTATTAGTTGAAAGTTTATTAGTTGAAAGTTCATTAGTTGAAAGTTCATTAGTTGAAAGTTTATTAGTTGAAAGTTTATTAGTTGAAAGTTTATTAGTTGAAAGTTCATTAGTTGAAAGTTTATTAGTTGAAAGTTTATTAGTTGAAAGTTTATTAGTTGAACGTTCATTAGTTGAAAGTTCATTAGTTGAAAGTTCATTAGTTGAAAGTTTATTAGTTGAAAGTTTATTAGTTGAAAGTTCATTAGTTGAAAGTTCATTAGTTGAAAGTTTATTAGTTGAAAGTTTATTAGTTGAAAGTTCATTAGTTGAAAGTTTATTAGTTGAAAGTTTATTAGTTGAAAGTTTATTAGTTGAAAGTTTATTAGTTGAAAGTTCATTAGTTGAAAGTTCATTAGTTGAAAGTTCATTAGTTGAAAGTTTATTAGTTGAAAGTTTATTAGTTGAAAGTTTATTAGTTGAAAGTTTATTAGTTGAAAGTTCATTAGTTGAAATTTTATTAGTTGAAAGTTTATTAGTTGAAAGTTCATTAGTTGAAAGTTTATTAGTTGAAAGTTCATTAGTTGAAAGTTCATTAGTTGAAAGTTTATTAGTTGAAAGTTTATTAGTTGAAAGTTTATTAGTTGAAAGTTTATTAGTTGAAAGTTCATTAGTTGAAAGTTTATTAGTTGAAAGTTTATTAGTTGAAAGTTTATTAGTTGAAAGTCCATCAGTTGAAAGTTTATTGGTTGAAAGTTTATTAATTTAAAGTTTATTAGTTGAAAGTTTATTAGTTGAAAGTTTATTAGTTGAAAGTTCATTAGTTGAAAGTTTATTAGTTGAAAGTTTATTAGTTGAAAGTTTATTAGTTGAAAGTTCATTAGTTGAAAGTTCATTAGTTGAAAGTTCATTAGTTGAAAGTTTATTAGTTGAAAGTTTATTAGTTGAAAGTTTATTAGTTGAAAGTTTATTAGTTGAAAGTTCATTAGTTGAAAGTTCATTAGTTGAAAGTTTATTAGTTGAAAGTTTATTAGTTGAAAGTTTATTAGTTGAAAGTTCATTAGTTGAAAGTTTATTAGTTGAAAGTTTATTAGTTGAAAGTTTATTAGTTGAAAGTCCATCAGTTGAAAGTTTATTGGTTGAAAGTTTATTAGTTGAAAGTTTATTAGTTGAAAGTTTATTAGTTGAAAGTTCATTAGTTGAAAGTTTATTGGTTGAAAGTTTATTAGTTGAAAGTTTATTAATTTAAAGTTTATTAGTTGAAAGTTTATTAGTTGAAAGTTTATTAGTTGAAAGTTCATTAGTTGAAAGTTTATTAGTTGAAAGTTTATTAGTTGAAAGTTTATTAGTTGAAAGTTTATTAGTTGAAAGTTTATTAGTTGAAAGTTTATTAGTTAAAAGTTTATTAGTTGAAAGTTTATTAGTTGAAAGTTTATTAGTTGAAAGTTTATTAGTTGAAAGTTTATTAGTTGAAAATTTATTAGTTGAAAGTTTATTAGTAGAAAGTTTATTAGTTGAAAGTTTATTAGTTGAAAGTTTATTAGTAGAAAGTTTATTAGTTGAAAGTTTATTAGTTGAAAGTTCATTAGTTGAAATTTTGCTAGTTGAAAGTTTATTAGTTGAAAGTTCATTAGTTGAAAGTTTATTAGTTGAAAGTTAATTAGTTTAAAGTTTATTAGTTTAAAGTTTATTAGTTGAAAGTTTATTAGTTGAAATTTCATTAGTTGAAAGTTTTTTCTTGAAAGTTTATTAGTTGAAAGTTCATTAGTTGAAAGTTTATTAGTTGAAAGTTTATTAGTTGAAAGTTTATTAGTTGAAAGTTTATTAGTTGAAAGTTCATTAGTTGAAAGTTTATTAGTTGAAAGTTCATTAGGTGAAAGTTTATTAGTTGAAAGTTTATTAGTTGAAAGTTTATTAGTTGAAAGTTTATTTGTTGAAAGTTCATTAACTGAAAGTTTATTAGTTGAAAGTTTATTAGTTGAAAGTTCATTAGTTGAAAGTTTATTAGTTGAAAGTTTATTAGTTGAAAGTTTATTAGTTGAAAGTTTATTAGTTGAAAGTTCATTAGTTGAAAGTTCATTAGTTGAAAGTTTATTAGTTGAAAGTTCATTAGCTGAAAGTTTATTAGTTGAAAGTTTATTAGTTGAAAGTTCATTAGTTGAAAGTTTATTAGTTTAAAGTTTATTAGTTGAAAGTTCATTAGTTGAAAGTTTATTAGTTGAAAGTTTATTAGTTGAAAGTTTATTAGTTGAAAGTTTATTAGTAGAAAGTTTATTTGTTGAAAGTTCATTAGTTGAAAGTTTATTAGTTGAAAGTTTATTAGTTGAAAGTTTATTAGTTGAAAGTTTATTAGTAGAAAGTTTACTAGTTGAAAGTTTATTAGTTGAAAGTTTATTAGTAGAAAGTTTATTAGTTGAAAGTTTATTAGTTGAAAGTTTATTAGTAGAAAGTTTATTAGTTGAAAGTTATTAGTAGAAAGTTTATTAGTTGAAAGTTTATTAGTTGAAAGTTTATTAGTAGAAAGTTTATTAGTTGAAAGTTTATTAGTTGAAAGTTCATTAGTTGAAAGTTCATTAGTTGAAAGTTCATTAGTTGAAAGTTTATTAGTTGAAAGTTTATTAGTGGAAAGTTTATTAGTTGAAAGTTTATTAGTAGAAAGTTTATTAGTTGAAAGTTTATTAGTTGAAAGTTTATTAGTAGAAAGTTTATTAGTTGAAAGTTTATTAGTTGAAAGTTTATTAGTAGAAAGTTTATTAGTTGAAAGTTTATTAGTAGAAAGTTTATTAGTTGAAAGTTTATTAGTTGAAAGTTTATTAGTTGAAAGTTTATTAGTTGAAAGTTTATTAGTAAAAAGTTTATTAGTTGAAAGTTTATTAGTTGAAAGTTTATTAGTTGAAAGTTCATTAATTGAAAGTTTATTAGTTGAAAGTTTATTAGTTGAAAGTTTATTAGTTGAAAGTTTATTAGTTGAAAGTTTATTAGTTGAAAGTTTATTAGTGTAAAGTTTATTAGTTAAAAGTTCATTAGTTGAAAGTTTATTAGTTGAAAGTTCATTAGTTGAAAGTTTATTAGTTGAAAGTTTATTAGTTGAAAGTTTATTAGTTGAAAGTTTATTAGTTGAAAGTCCATTAGTTGAAAGTTTTTTAGTTAAAAGTTTATTAGTTGAAAGTTCATTAGTTGAAAGTTCATTAGTTGAAAGTTTATTAGTTGAAAGTTTATTAGTTGAAAGTTCATTAGTTGAAAGTTTATTAGTTGAAAGTTTATTAGTTGAAAGTTTATTAGTTGAAAGTTTATTAGTTGAAAGTTCATTAGTTGAAAGTTCATTAGTTGAAAGTTCATTAGTTTAAAGTTTATTAGTTGAAAGTTTATTAGTTGAAAGTTCATTAGTTGAAAGTTCATTAGTTGAAAGTTTATTAGTTGAAAGTTTATTAGTTGAAAGTTCATTAGTTGAAAGTTCATTAGTTGAAAGTTCATTAGTTGAAAGTTTATTAGTTGAAAGTTTATTAGTTGAAAGTTTATTAGTTGAAAGTTCATTAGTTGAAAGTTCATTAGTTGAAAGTTCATTAGTTGAAAGTTCATTAGTTGAAAGTTTATTAGTTGAAAGTTTATTAGTTGAAAGTTTATTAGTTGAAAGTTTATTAGTTGAAAGTTCATTAGTTGAAAGTTTATTAGTTGAAAGTTAATTAGTTGAAAGTTTATTAGTTGAAAGTTCATTAGTTGAAAGTTCATTAGTTGAAAGTTTATTAGTTGAAAGTTTATTAGTTGAAAGTTTATTAGTTGAAAGTTTATTAGTTGAAAGTTCATTAGTTGAAAGTTTATTAGTTGAAAGTTTATTAGTTGAAAGTTTATTAGTTGAACGTTCATTAGTTGAAAGTTCATTAGTTGAAAGTTCATTAGTTGAAAGTTTATTAGTTGAAAGTTTATTAGTTGAAAGTTCATTAGTTGAAAGTTCATTAGTTGAAAGTTTATTAGTTGAAAGTTTATTAGTTGAAAGTTCATTAGTTGAAAGTTTATTAGTTGAAAGTTTATTAGTTGAAAGTTTATTAGTTGAAAGTTTATTAGTTGAAAGTTCATTAGTTGAAAGTTCATTAGTTGAAAGTTTATTAGTTGAAAGTTTATTAGTTGAAAGTTTATTAGTTGAAAGTTTATTAGTTGAAAGTTCATTAGTTGAAATTTTATTAGTTGAAAGTTTATTAGTTGAAAGTTTATTAGTTGAAAGTTTATTAGTTGAAAGTTCATTAGTTGAAAGTTTATTAGTGCAAAGTTTATTAGTTGAAAGTTTATTAGTTGAAAGTCCATCAGTTGAAAGTTTATTGGTTGAAAGTTTATTAGTTGAAAGTTTATTAGTTGAAAGTTTATTAGTTGAAAGTTCATTAGTTGAAAGTTTATTGGTTGAAAGTTTATTAGTTGAAAGTTTATTAATTTAAAGTTTATTAGTTGAAAGTTTATTAGTTGAAAGTTTATTAGTTGAAAGTTCATTAGTTGAAAGTTCATTAGTTGAAAGTTCATTAGTTGAAAGTTTATTAGTTGAAAGTTTATTAGTTGAAAGTTTATTAGTTGAAAGTCCATCAGTTGAAAGTTTATTAGTTGAAAGTTTATTAGTTGAAAGTTTATTAGTTGAAAGTTCATTAGTTGAAAGTTCATTAGTTGAAAGTTCATTAGTTGAAAGTTTATTAGTTGAAAGTTTATTAGTTGAAAGTTTATTAGTTGAAAGTTTATTAGTTGAAAGTTTATTAGTTGAAAGTTCATTAGTTGAAAGTTCATTAGTTGAAAGTTTATTAGTTGAAAGTTTATTAGTTGAAAGTTTATTAGTTGAAAGTTCATTAGTTGAAAGTTTATTAGTTGAAAGTTTATTAGTTGAAAGTTTATTAGTTGAAAGTCCATCAGTTGAAAGTTTATTGGTTGAAAGTTTATTAGTTGAAAGTTTATTAGTTGAAAGTTTATTAGTTGAAAGTTCATTAGTTGAAAGTTTATTGGTTGAAAGTTTATTAGTTGAAAGTTTATTAATTTAAAGTTTATTAGTTGAAAGTTTATTAGTTGAAAGTTTATTAGTTGAAAGTTCATTAGTTGAAAGTTTATTAGTTGAAAGTTTATTAGTTGAAAGTTTATTAGTTGAAAGTTTATTAGTTGAAAGTTTATTAGTTGAAAGTTTATTAGTTGAAAGTCCATTAGTTGAAAGTTTATTAGTTGAAAGTTTATTAGTTGAAAGTTTATTAGTAGAAAGTTCATTAGTTGAAAGTTTATTAGTTGAAAGTTTATTAGTTGAAAGTTTATTAGTAGAAAGTTTACTAGTTGAAAGTTTATTAGTTGAAAGTTTATTAGTAGAAAGTTTATTAGTTGAAAGTTTATTAGTTGAAAGTTTATTAGTAGAAAGTTTATTAGTTGAAAGTTTATTAGTAGAAAGTTTATTAGTTGAAAGTTTATTAGTTGAAAGTTTATTAGTAGAAAGTTTATTAGTTGAAAGTTTATTAGTTGAAAGTTCATTAGTTGAAAGTTCATTAGTTGAAAGTTCATTAGTTGAAAGTTTATTAGTTGAAAGTTTATTAGTGGAAAGTTTATTAGTTGAAAGTTTATTAGTAGAAAGTTTATTAGTTGAAAGTTTATTAGTTGAAAGTTTATTAGTAGAAAGTTTATAAGTTGAAAGTTTATTAGTTGAAAGTTTATTAGTAGAAAGTTTATTAGTTGAAAGTTTATTAGTAGAAAGTTTATTAGTTGAAAGTTTATTAGTTGAAAGTTTATTAGTTGAAAGTTTATTAGTTGAAAGTTTATTAGTAAAAAGTTTATTAGTTGAAAGTTTATTAGTTGAAAGTTTATTAGTTGAAAGTTCATTAATTGAAAGTTTATTAGTTGAAAGTTTATTAGTTGAAAGTTTATTAGTTGAAAGTTTATTAGTTGAAAGTTTATTAGTTGAAAGTTTATTAGTTAAAAGTTCATTAGTTGAAAGTTTATTAGTTGAAAGTTCATTAGTTGAAAGTTTATTAGGTGAAAGTTTATTAGTTGAAAGTTTATTAGTTGAAAGTTTATTAGTTGAAAGTCCATTAGTTGAAAGTTTATTAGTTGAAAGTTTATTAGTTGAAAGTTTATTAGTTGAAAGTTTATTAGTTGAAAGTTCATTAGTTGAAAGTTCATTAGTTGAAAGTTTATTAGTTGAAAGTTTATTAGTTGAAAGTTTATTAGTTGAAAGTTCATTAGTTGAAAGTTTATTAGTTGAAAGTTTATTAGTAGAAAGTTCATTAGTTGAAAGTTTATTAGTTGAAAGTTTATTAGTTGAAAGTTCATTAGTTGAAAGTTTATTAGTTGAAAGTTTATTAGTTGAAAGTTTATTGGTTGAAAGTTTATTAGTTGAAAGTTTATTAGTTGAAAGTTTATTAGTTGAAAGTTCATTAGTTGAAAGTTTATTAGTTGAAAGTTTATTAGTTGAAAGTTTATTAGTTGAAAGTTTATTAGTTTAAAGTTTATTAGTTGAAAGGTCATTAGTTGAAAGTTCATTAGTTGAAAGTTTATTAGTTGAAAGTTTATTAGTTGAAAGTTTATTAGTTGAAAGTTTATTAGTTGAAAGTTCATTAGTTGAAAGTTTATTAGTTGAAAGTTTATTAGTTGAAAGTTCATTAGTTGAAAGTTCATTAGTTGAAAGTTTATTAGTTCCTATTTACAATGCCTCCCCACAGGACACAGTTAGACACCAGGGTCGTTTTTTAATGTGGAGAAAAGGAACAAAAATAAAAATTGTCTCAGTCGTGAAGGATTTCTCCTCCGCTGACAGAGAACAGGAAATTGAAGTGCAGCATCTGAAGAACAGATGGTATTTATTTGCTCCCCCACTGAGCAAATAAGGCACAAGGCCGTTTTTAATGTGAGGTAAAAACCAGCTCCCCTAAAAGGGGTCACTCTGGTTACCAAAAATAATAATTGTACCGGTGTAGAGGGTTTCCCCTCCATTAACTGGTACAAATTATCTTAAGTGCAGTATCTGCCGGAACAGATATTACACTTTGATCTTGTCCCCGAAGGCAGTTGAAAGTTTTTTAGTGTAAAGTTTATTAGTTGAAAGTTCATTAGTTAAATGTTCATTAGTTGAAAGTTTATTAGTTGAAAGTTCATTAGTTGAAAGTTTATTAGTTGAAAGTTTATTAGTTGAAAGTTTATTAGTAGAAAGTTCATTAGTTGAAAGTTTATTAGTTGAAAGTTTATTAGTTGAAAGTTTATTAGTAGAAAGTTTATTTGTTGAAAGTTCATTAGTTGAAAGTTTATTAGTTGAAAGTTTATTAGTTGAAAGTTTATTAGTTGAAAGTTCATTAATTGAAAGTTTATTAGTTGAAAGTTTATTAGTTGAAAGTTCATTAGTTGAAAGTTTATTAGTTGAAAGTTTATTAGTTGAAAGTTTATTAGTTGAAAGTTCATTAGTTGAAAGTTTATTTGTTGAAAGTTTATTAGTTGAAAGTTTATTAGTTGAAAGTTTATTAGTTGAAAGTTCATTAGTTGAAAGTTTATTAGTTGAAAGTTTATTAGTAGAAAGTTTATTTGTTGAAAGTTCATTAGTTGAAAGTTTATTAGTTGAAAGTTAATTAGTTGAAAGTTTATTAGTTGAAAGTTCATTAGTTGAAAGTTCATTAGTTGAAAGTTTATTAGTTGAAAGTTTATTAGTTGAAAGTTTATTAGTTGAAAGTTTATTAGTAGAAAGTTTATTAGTTGAAAGTTTATTAGTTGAAAGTTTATTAGTTGAAAGTTCATTAGTTGAAAGTTCATTAGTTGAAAGTTTATTAGTTGAAAGTTTATTAGTTGAAAGTTTATTAGTAGAAAGTTTATTAGTTGAAAGTTTATTAGTTGAAAGTTTATTAGTTGAAAGTTCATTAGTTGAAAGTTTATTAGTTCCTATTTACAATGCCTCCTCACAGGACACAGTTAGACACCAGGGTCGTTTTTTAATGTGGAGAAAAGGAACAAAAATAAAAATTGTCTCAGTCGTGAAGGATTTCTCCTCCGCTGACAGAGAACAGGAAATTGAAGTGCAGCATCTGAAGAACAGATGGTATTTATTTGCTCCCCCACTGAGCAAATAAGGCACAAGGCCGTTTTTAATGTGAGGTTAAAACCAGCTCCCCTAAAAGGGGTCACTCTGGTTACCAAAAATAATAATTGTCCCGGTATAGAGGGTTTCCCCTCCATTGACTGGTACAAATTATCTTAAGTGCAGTATCTGCCGGAACAGATACTACACTTTGATCTTGTCCCCGAAGGCAGTTGAAAGTTTTTTAGTGTAAAGTTTATTAGTTGAAAGTTCATTAGTTAAATGTTCATTAGTTGAAAGTTTATTAGTTGAAAGTTCATTAGTTGAAAGTTTATTAGTTGAAAGTTTATTAGTTGAAAGTTTATTTGTTGAAAGTTTATTAGTAGAAAGTTTATTAGTTGAAAGTTTATTAGTTGAAAGTTTATTAGTTGAAAGTTCATTAGTTGAAAGTTCATTAGTTGAAAGTTTATTAGTTGAAAGTTTATTAGTTGAAAGTTTATTAGTTGAAAGTTTATTAGTTGAAAGTTCATTAGTTGAAAGTTTATTAGTTGAAAGTTTATTAGTTGAAAGTTCATTAGTTGAAAGTTTATTAGTTGAAAGTTTATTAGTTGAAAGTTTATTAGTTGAAAGTTTATTAGTTGAAAGTTTATTAGTTGAAAGTTCATTAGTTGAAAGTTCATTAGTTGAAAGTTTATTAGTTGAAAGTTTATTAGTTGAAAGTTTATTAGTTGAAAGTTTATTAGTTGAAAGTTTATTAGTTGAAAGTTCATTAGTTGAAAGTTTATTAGTTGAAAGTTTATTAGTTGAAAGTTTATTAGTTGAAAGTTCATTAGTTGAAAGTTCATTAGTTGAAAGTTTATTAGTTGAAAGTTTATTAGTTGAAAGTTTATTAGTAGAAAGTTTATTTGTTGAAAGTTCATTAGTTGAAAGTTTATTAGTTGAAAGTTCATTAGTTGAAAGTTTATTAGTTGAAAGTTTATTAGTTGAAAGTTTATTAGTTGAAAGTTTATTAGTTGGAAGTTCATTAGTTGAAAGTTCATTAGTTGAAAGTTCATTAGTTGAAAGTTTATTAGTTGAAAGTTTATTAGTTGAAAGTTTATTAGTTGAAAGTTTATTAGTTGAAAGTTCATTAGTTGAAAGTTTATTAGTTGAAAGTTCATTAGGTGAAAGTTTATTAGTTGAAAGTTTATTAGTTGAAAGTTTATTAGTTGAAAGTTTATTTGTTGAAAGTTCATTGATTGAAAGTTTATTAGTTGAAAGTTTATTAGTTGAAAGTTTATTAGTTGAAAGTTCATTAGTTGAAAGTTCATTAGTTGAAAGTTTATTAGTTTAAAGTTTATTAGTTGAAAGTTTATTAGTTGAAAGTTCATTAGTTTAAAGTTCATTAGTTGAAAGTTCATTAGTTGAAAGTTTATTAGTTGAAAGTTTATTAGTTGAAAGTTTATTAGTTGAAAGTTTATTAGTTGAAAGTTCATTAGTTGAAAGTTTATTAGTTGAAAGTTCATTAGCTGAAAGTTTATTAGTTGAAAGTTTATTAGTTGAAAGTTCATTAGTTAAAAGTTTATTAGTTGAAAGTTTATTAGTTGAAAGTTTATTAGTTGAAAGTTTATTAGTTGAAAGTTTATTAGTAGAAAGTTTATTTGTTGAAAGTTCATTAGTTGAAAGTTTATTAGTTGAAAGTTTATTAGTTGAAAGTTTATTAGTTGAAAGGTCATTAGTTGAAAGTTCATTAGTTGAAAGTTTATTAGTTGAAAGTTTATTAGTTGAAAGTTTATTAGTTGAAAGTTTATTAGTTGAAAGTTTATTAGTTGAAAGTTCATTAGTTGAACGTTTATTAGTGGAAAGTTTATTAGTTGAAAGTTTATTAGTTGAAAGTTCATTAGTTGAAAGTTCATTAGTTGAAAGTTTATTAGTTGAAAGTTTGTTAGTTGAAAGTTTATTAGTTGAAAGTTTATTAGTTGAAAGTTTATTAGTAGACAGTTTATTTGTTGAAAGTTCATTAGTTGAAAGTTTATTAGTTGAAAGTTTATTAGTTGAAAGTTTATTAGTTGAAAGTGTATTAGTTGAAAGTTCATTAGTTGAAAGTTCATTAGTTGAAAGTTTATTAGTTGAAAGTTTATTAGTTGAAAGTTTATTAGTTGAAAGTTCATTAGTTGAAAGTTTATTAGTTGAAAGTCAATTAGTTGAAAGTTTATTAGTTGAAAGTCCATCAGTTGAAAGTTTATTGGTTGAAAGTTTATTAGTTGAAAGTTTATTAGTTGAAAGTTTATTAGTTGAAAGTTCATTAGTTGAAAGTTTATTGGTTGAAAGTTTATTAGTTGAAAGTTTATTAATTTAAAGTTTATTAGTTGAAAGTTTATTAGTTGAAAGTTTATTAGTTGAAAGTTTATTAGTTGAAAGTTTATTAGTTGAAAGTTCATTAGTTGAAAGTTTATTAGTTAAAAGTTTATTAGTTGAAAGTTTATTAGTTGAAAGTTTATTAGTTGAAAGTTTATTAGTTCAAAGTTTATTGGTTGAAAGTTTATTAGTTGAAAGTTTATTAGTTGAAAGTTTATTAGTTGAAAGTTTATTAGTTGAAAGTACATTAGTTGAAAGTTTATTAGTTGAAAGTTTATTAGTTGAAAGTTTATTAGTTGAAAGTTCATTAGTTGAAAGTTTATTAGTTGAAAGTTTATTAGTTGAAAGTCCATTAGTTGAAAGTTTATTGGTTGAAAGTTTATTAGTTGAAAGTTTATTAGTTGAAAGTTTATTAGTTGAAAGTTTATTAGCTGAAAGTTTATTAGTTGAAAGTTCATTAGTTGAAAGTTCATTAGTTGAAAGTTTATTCGTTGAAAGTTCATTAGTTGAAAGTTTATTAGTTGAAAGTTTATTAGTTGAAAGTTTATTAGTTGAAAGTTTATTAGTTGAAAGTTTATTAGTTGAAAGTTTATTAGTAGAAAGTTTATTAGTTGAAAGTTTATTAGTTGAAAGTTCATTAGTTAAAAGTTTATTAGTAGAAAGTTTATTAGTTGAAAGTTCATTAGTTGAAAGTTTATTAGTAGAAAGTTTATTAGTTGAAAGTTTATTAGTTGAAAGTTTATTAGTAGAAAGTTTATTAGGTAAAAGTTTATTAGTTGAAAGTTTATTAGTTGAAAGTTTATTAGTTGAAAGTTTATTAGTTGAAAGTTCATTAGTTGAAAGTTCATTAGTTGAAAGTTTATTAGTTGAAAGTTTATTAGTTGAAAGTTTATTAGTTGAAAGTTCATTAGTTGAAAGTTTATTAGTTGAAAGTCAATTAGTTGAAAGTTTATTAGTTGAAAGTCCATCAGTTGAAAGTTTATTGGTTGAAAGTTTATTAGTTGAAAGTTTATTAGTTGAAAGTTTATTAGTTGAAAGTTCATTAGTTGAAAGTTTATTGGTTGAAAGTTTATTAGTTGAAAGTTTATTAATTTAAAGTTTATTAGTTGAAAGTTTATTAGTTGAAAGTTTATTAGTTGAAAGTTTATTAGTTGAAAGTTTATTAGTTGAAAGTTCATTAGTTGAAAGTTTATTAGTTAAAAGTTTATTAGTTGAAAGTTTATTAGTTGAAAGTTTATTAGTTGAAAGTTTATTAGTTCAAAGTTTATTGGTTGAAAGTTTATTAGTTGAAAGTTTATTAGTTGAAAGTTTATTAGTTGAAAGTTTATTAGTTGAAAGTACATTAGTTGAAAGTTTATTAGTTGAAAGTTTATTAGTTGAAAGTTTATTAGTTGAAAGTTCATTAGTTGAAAGTTTATTAGTTGAAAGTTTATTAGTTGAAAGTCCATTAGTTGAAAGTTTATTGGTTGAAAGTTTATTAGTTGAAAGTTTATTAGTTGAAAGTTTATTAGTTGAAAGTTTATTAGCTGAAAGTTTATTAGTTGAAAGTTCATTAGTTGAAAGTTCATTAGTTGAAAGTTTATTCGTTGAAAGTTCATTAGTTGAAAGTTTATTAGTTGAAAGTTTATTAGTTGAAAGTTTATTAGTTGAAAGTTTATTAGTTGAAAGTTTATTAGTTGAAAGTTTATTAGTAGAAAGTTTATTAGTTGAAAGTTTATTAGTTGAAAGTTCATTAGTTAAAAGTTTATTAGTAGAAAGTTTATTAGTTGAAAGTTTATTAGTTGAAAGTTTATTAGTAGAAAGTTTATTAGTTGAAAGTTTATTAGTTGAAAGTTTATTAGTAGAAAGTTTATTAGGTAAAAGTTTATTAGTTGAAAGTTTATTAGTTGAAAGTTTATTAGTTAAAAGTTTATTAGTAGAAAGTTTATTAGTTGAAAGTTTATTAGTTGAAAGTTTATTAGTTGAAAGTTCATTAGTTAAAAGTTTATTAGTAGAAAGTTTATTAGTTGAAAGTTTATTAGTTGAAAGTTTATTAGTAGAAAGTTTATTAGTTGAAAGTTTATTAGTTGAAAGTTTATTAGTAGAAAGTTTATTAGTTGAAAGTTTATTAGTAGAAAGTTTATTAGTTGAAAGTTTATTAGTTGAAAGTTTATTAGTTGAAAGTTTATTAGTTGAAAGTTTATTAGTAGAAAGTTTATTAGTTGAAAGTTTATTAGTTGAAAGTTTATTAGTTGAAAGTTTATTAGTTGAAAGTTTATTAGTTGAAAGTTTATTTGTTGAAAGTTCATTAGTTGAAAGTTCATTAGTTGAAAGTTCATTAGTTGAAAGTTTATTAGTTAAAAGTTTATTAGTTGAAAGTTTATTAGTTGAAAGTTCATTAGTTGAAAGTTCATTAGTTGAAATTTTATTAGTTGAAAGTTTATTAGTTGAAAGTTTATTAGTAGAAAGTTTATTAGTTGAAAGTTTATTAGTTGAAAGTTTATTAGTAGAAAGTTTATTAGTTGAAAGTTCATCAGTTGAAAGTTTATTAGTTGAAAGTTTATTAGTTGAAAGTTTATTAGTTGAAAGTTTATTAGTAGAAAGTTTATTAGTTGAAAGTTTATTAGTTGAAAGTTTATTAGTAGAAAGTTTATTAGTTGAAAGTTTATTAGTTGAAAGTTCATTAGTTGAAAGTTTATTAGTTGAAAGTTTATTAGTTGAAAGTTTATTAGTTGAAAGTTTATTAGTTGAAAGTTAATTAGTTTAAAGTTTATTAGTTTAAAGTTTATTAGTTGAAAGTTTATTAGTTGAAATTTCATTAGTTGAAAGTTTTTTCTTGAAAGTTTATTAGTTGAAAGTTCATTAGTTGAAAGTTTATTAGTTGAAAGTTTATTAGTTGAAAGTTTATTAGTTGAAAGTTTGTTAGTTGAAAGTTCATTAGTTGAAAGTTTATTAGTTGAAAGTTTATTAGTTGAAAGTTTATTAGTTGAAAGTTCATTAGTTGAAAGTTTATTAGTTGAAAGTTCATTAGGTGAAAGTTTATTAGTTGAAAGTTTATTAGTTGAAAGTTTATTAGTTGAAAGTTTATTTGTTGAAAGTTCATTAATTGAAAGTTTATTAGTTGAAAGTTTATTAGTTGAAAGTTCATTAGTTGAAAGTTTATTAGTTGAAAGTTTATTAGTTTAAAGTTTATTAGTTGAAAGTTTATTAGTTGAAAGTTCATTAGTTGAAAGTTCATTAGTTGAAAGTTTATTAGTTGAAAGTTCATTAGCTGAAAGTTTATTAGTTGAAAGTTTATTAGTTGAAAGTTCATTAGTTGAAAGTTTATTAGTTTAAAGTTTATTAGTTGAAAGTTCATTAGTTGAAAGTTTATTAGTTGAAAGTTTATTAGTTGAAAGTTTATTAGTTGAAAGTTTATTAGTTGAAAGTTTATTAGTAGAAAGTTTATTTGTTGAAAGTTCATTAGTTGAAAGTTTATTAGTTGAAAGTTTATTAGTTGAAAGTTTATTAGTTGAAAGTTTATTAGTAGAAAGTTTACTAGTTGAAAGTTTATTAGTTGAAAGTTTATTAGTAGAAAGTTTATTAGTTGAAAGTTTATTAGTTGAAAGTTTATTAGTAGAAAGTTTATTAGTTGAAAGTTTATTAGTAGAAAGTTTATTAGTTGAAAGTTTATTAGTTGAAAGTTTATTAGTAGAAAGTTTATTAGTTGAAAGTTTATTAGTTGAAAGTTCATTAGTTGAAAGTTCATTAGTTGAAAGTTCATTAGTTGAAAGTTTATTAGTTGAAAGTTTATAAGTTGAAAGTTTATTAGTTGAAAGTTTATTAGTAGAAAGTTTATTAGTTGAAAGTTTATTAGTTGAAAGTTTATTAGTAGAAAGTTTATTAGTTCAAAGTTTATTAGTAAAAAGTTTATTAGTTGAAAGTTTATTAGTTGAAAGTTTATTAGTTGAAAGTTCATTAATTGAAAGTTTATTAGTTGAAAGTTTATTAGTTGAAAGTTTATTAGTTGAAAGTTCATTAGTTGAAAGTTTATTAGTTGAAAGTTTATTAGTTGAAAGTTTATTAGTTGAAAGTTTATTAGTGTAAAGTTTATTAGTTAAAAGTTCATTAGTTGAAAGTTTATTAGTTGAAAGTTCATTAGTTGAAAGTTTATTAGTTGAAAGTTTATTAGTTGAAAGTTTATTAGTTGAAAGTTTATTAGTTGAAAGTCCATTAGTTGAAAGTTTATTAGTTGAAAGTTTATTAGTTGAAAGTTTGTTAGTTGAAAGTTCATTAGTTGAAAGTTTATTAGTTGAAAGTTTATTAGTTGAAAGTTTATTAGTTGAAAGTTCATTAGTTGAAGGTTTATTAGTTGAAAGTTCATTAGGTGAAAGTTTATTAGTTGAAAGTTTATTAGTTGAAAGTTTATTAGTTGAAAGTTTATTTGTTGAAAGTTCATTAATTGAAAGTTTATTAGTTGAAAGTTTATTAGTTGAAAGTTCATTAGTTGAAAGTTTATTAGTTGAAAGTTTATTAGTTGAAAGTTTATTAGTTGAAAGTTTATTAGTTGAAAGTTCATTAGTTGAAAGTTCATTAGTTGAAAGTTTATTAGTTGAAAGTTCATTAGCTGAAAGTTTATTAGTTGAAAGTTTATTAGTTGAAAGTTCATTAGTTGAAAGTTTATTAGTTTAAAGTTTATTAGTTGAAAGTTCATTAGTTGAAAGTTTATTAGTTGAAAGTTTATTAGTTGAAAGTTTATTAGTTGAAAGTTTATTAGTTGAAAGTTTATTAGTAGAAAGTTTATTTGTTGAAAGTTCATTAGTTGAAAGTTTATTAGTTGAAAGTTTATTAGTTGAAAGTTTATTAGTTGAAAGTTTATTAGTTGAAAGTTTACTAGTTGAAAGTTTATTAGTTGAAAGTTTATTAGTAGAAAGTTTATTAGTTGAAAGTTTATTAGTTGAAAGTTTATTAGTAGAAAGTTTATTAGTTGAAAGTTTATTCGTAGAAAGTTTATTAGTTGAAAGTTTATTAGTTGAAAGTTTATTAGTAGAAAGTTTATTAGTTGAAAGTTTATTAGTTGAAAGTTCATTAGTTGAAAGTTCATTAGTTGAAAGTTCATTAGTTGAAAGTTTATTAGTTGAAAGTTTATTAGTTGATAGTTTATTAGTTGAAAGTTTATTAGTAGAAAGTTTATTAGTTGAAAGTTTATTAGTTGAAAGTTTATTAGTAGAAAGTTTATTAGTTCAAAGTTTATTAGTTGAAAGTTTATTAGTAGAAAGTTTATTAGTTGAAAGTTTATTAGTAGAAAGTTTATTAGTTGAAAGTTTACTAGTTGAAAGTTTATTAGTTGAAAGTTTATTAGTAAAAAGTGTATTAGTTGAAAGTTTATTAGTTGAAAGTTTATTAGTTGAAAGTTCATTAATTGAAAGTTTATTAGTTGAAAGTTTATTAGTTGAAAGTTTATTAGTTGAAAGTTCATTAGTTGAAAGTTTATTAGTTGAAAGTTTATTAGTTGAAAGTTTATTAGTTGAAAGTTTATTAGTTGAAAGTTTATTAGTGTAAAGTTTATTAGTTAAAAGTTCATTAGTTGAAAGTTTATTAGTTGAAAGTTCATTAGTTGAAAGTTTATTAGTTGAAAGTTTATTAGTTGAAAGTTTATTAGTTGAAAGTTTATTAGTTGAAAGTCCATTAGTTGAAAGTTTATTAGTTGAAAGTTTATTAGTTGAAAGTTTGTTAGTTGAAAGTTCATTAGTTGAAAGTTTATTAGTTGAAAGTTTATTAGTTGAAAGTTTATTAGTTGAAAGTTCATTAGTTGAAAGTTTATTAGTTGAAAGTTCATTAGGTGAAAGTTTATTAGTTGAAAGTTTATTAGTTGAAAGTTTATTAGTTGAAAGTTTATTTGTTGAAAGTTCATTAATTGAAAGTTTATTAGTTGAAAGTTTATTAGTTGAAAGTTCATTAGTTGAAAGTTTATTAGTTGAAAGTTTATTAGTTGAAAGTTTATTAGTTGAAAGTTTATTAGTTGAAAGTTCATTAGTTGAAAGTTCATTAGTTGAAAGTTTATTAGTTGAAAGTTCATTAGCTGAAAGTTTATTAGTTGAAAGTTTATTAGTTGAAAGTTCATTAGTTGAAAGTTTTTTAGTTTAAAGTTTATTAGTTGAAAGTTCATTAGTTGAAAGTTTATTAGTTGAAAGTTTATTAGTTGAAAGTTTATTAGTAGAAAGTTTATTAGTTGAAAGTTTATTAGTTGAAAGTTTATTAGTTGAAAGTTTATTAGTTGAAAGTTTATTAGTTGAAAGTTTATTAGTTGAAAGTTTATTAGTTGAAAGTTCATTAGTTGAAAGTTTATTAGTTGAAAGTTTATTAGTTGAAAGTTCATTAGTTGAAAGTTTATTAGTTGAAAGTTTATTAGTTAAAAGTTTATTAGTGTAAAGTTTATTAGTTAAAAGTTCATTAGTTGAAAGTTTATTAGTTGAAAGTTCATTAGTTGAAAGTTTATTAGTTGAAAGTTTATTAGTTGAAAGTTTATTAGTTGAAAGTTTATTAGTTGAAAGTCCATTAGTTGAAAGTTTATTAGTTGAAAGTTTATTAGTTGAAAGTTTATTAGTTGCAAGTTTATTAGTTGAAAGTTCATTAGTTGAAAGTTCATTAGTTGAAAGTTTATTAGTTGAAAGTTTATTAGTTGAAAGTTTATTAGTTGAAAGTTTATTAGTTGAAAGTTTATTAGTTGAAAGTTCATTAGTTGAAAGTATATTAGTTGAAAGTTTATTAGTTGAAAGTTTATTAGTTGAAAGTTTATTAGTTGAAAGTTCATTAGTTGAAAGTTTTTTAGTTGAAAGTTTATTAGTTGAAAGTTTATTAGTTGAAAGTTCATTATTTGAAAGTTTATTAGTTGAAAGTTTATTAGTTGAAAGTTTATTAGTTGAAAGTTCATTAGTTGAAAGTTTATTAGTTGAAAGTTTATTAGTTGAAAGTTCATTAATTGAAAGTTTATTAGTTAAAAGTGTATTAGTTGAAAGTTCATTAGTTGAAAGTTTATTAGTTGAGAGTTTATTAGTTGAAAGTTCATTAGTTGAAAGTTTATTAGTTGAAAGTTTATTAGTTGAAAGTTTATTAGTTGAAAGTTTATTAGTTGAAAGTTTATTAGTTGAAAGTTTATTAGTTGAAAGTTCATTAGTTGAAAGTTTATTAGTTAAAAGTTTATTAGTTGAAAGTTTATTAGTTGAAAGTTCATTAGTTGAAAGTTTATTAGTTGAAAGTTTATTAGTTGAAAGTTTATTAGTTGAAAGTTCATTAGTTGAAAGTTTATTAGTTGAAAGTTTATTAGTTGAAAGTTTATTAGTTGAAAGTTCATTAGTTGAAAGTTTATTAGTTGAAAGTTTATTAGTTGAAAGTTTATTAGTTGAAAGTTTATTAGTTGAAAGTTTATTAGTTGAAAGTTCATTAATTGAAAGTTTATTAGTTAAAAGTTTATTAGTTAGAAGTTTATTAGTTGAAAGTTTATTAGTAGAAAGTTTATTTGTTGAAAGTTCATTGGTTGAAAGTTTATTAGTTGAAAGTTTATTAGTTGAAAGTTCATTAATTGAAAGTTTATTAGTTGAAAGTTCATTAGTTGAAAGTTTATTAGTAGAAAGTTTATTAGTTGAAAGTTTATTAGTAGAAAGTTTATTAGTTGAAAGTTTATTAGTAGAAAGTTTATTAGTTGAAAGTTTATTAGTTGAAAGTTTATTAGTTGAAAGTTTATTAGTAGAAAGTTTATTAGTTGAAAGTTTATTAGTAGAAAGTTTATTAGTTGAAAGTTTATTAGTTGAAAGTTTATTAGTAGAAAGTTTATTAGTTGAAAGTTTATTAGTTGAAAGTTTATTAGTTGAAAGTTTATTAGTTGAAAGTTTATTAGTTGAAAGTTTATTAGTAGAAAGTTTATTAGTTGAAAGTTTATTAGTTGAAAGTTTATTAGTAGAAAGTTTATTAGTTGAAAGTTTATTAGTAGAAAGTTTATTAGTTGAAAGTTTATTAGTTGAAAGTTTATTAGTAGAAAGTTTATTTGTTGAAAGTTCATTGGTTGAAAGTTTATTAGTTGAAAGTTTATTAGTTGAAAGTTTATTAGTTGAAAGTTCATTAATTGAAAGTTTATTAGTTAAAAGTTTATTAGTTGAAAGTTCATTAGTTGAAAGTTTATTAGTTGAAAGTTTATTAGTTGAAAGTTCATTAGTTGAAAGTTTATTAGTTGAAAGTTTATTAGTTGAAAGTTTATTAGTTGAAAGTTTATTAGTTGAAAGTTTATTAGTTTAAAGTTTATTAGTTGAAAGTTTATTAGTTGAAAGTTTATTAGTTGAAAGTTTATTAGTTGAAAGTTCATTAGTTGAAAGTTTATTAGTGTAAAGTTTATTAGTTGAAAGTTTATTAGTTGAAAGTTCATTAGTTGAAAGTTTATTAGTTGAAAGTTTATTAGTTGAAAGTTTATTAGTTGAAAGTTCATTAGTTGAAAGTTTATTAGTTGAAAGTTTATTAGTTGAAAGTTTATTAGTTGAAAGTTCATTAGTTGAAAGTTTATTAGTTGAAAGTTTATTAGTTGAAAGTTTATTAGTTGAAAGTTCATTAGTTGAAAGTTTATTAGTTGAAAGTTTATTAGTTGAAAGTTTATTAGTTGAAAGTTCATTAGTTGAAAGTTTATTAGTTGAAAGTTTATTAGTTGAAAGTTTATTAGTTGAAAGTTTATTAGTTGAAAGTTCATTAGTTGAAAGTTCATTAGTTGAAAGTTTATTAGTTGAAAGTTTATTAGTAGAAAGTTTATTTGTTGAAAGTTCATTGGTTAAAAGTTTATTAGTTGAAAGTTTATTAGTTGAAAGTTTATTAGTTGAAAGTTCATTAATTGAAAGTTTATTAGTTAAAAGTTTATTAGTTGAAAGTTCATTAGTTGAAAGTTTATTAGTTGAAAGTTTATTAGTTGAAAGTTCATTAGTTGAAAGTTTATTAGTTGAAAGTTTATTAGTTGAAAGTTTATTAGTTGAAAGTTTATTAGTTGAAAGTTTATTAGTTGAAAGTTTATTAGTTGAAAGTTCATTAGTTGAAAGTTTATTAGTTGAAAGTTTATTAGTTGAAAGTTTATTAGTTGAAAGTTTATTAGTTGAAAGTTTATTAGTTGAAAGTTCATTAGTTGAAAGTTCATTAGTTGAAAGTTTATTAGTGTAAAGTTTATTAGTTGAAAGTTTATTAGTTGAAAGTTCATTAGTTGAAAGTTCATTAATTGAAAGTTTATTAGTTGAAAGTTTATTAGTTGAAAGTTTATTAGTTGAAAGTTTATTAGTTGAAAGTTCATTAGTTGAAAGTTTATTAGTTGAAAGTTTATTAGTTGAAAGTTTATTAGTTGAAAGTTCATTAGTTGAAAGTGTATTAGTTGAAAGTTTATTAGTTGAAAGTTTATTAGTTGAAAGTTTATTTGTTGAAAGTTCATTAGTTGAAAGTTCATTAGTTGAAAGTTCATTAGTTGAAAGTTTATTAGTTAAAAGTTTATTAGTTGAAAGTTTATTAGTTGAAAGTTCATTAGTTGAAAGTTTATTAGTTGAAAGTTTATTAGTTGAAAGTTCATTAGTTGAAAGTTTATTAGTTAAAAGTTTATTAGTTGAAAGTTTATTAGTTGAAAGTTCATTAGTTGAAAGTTTATTAGTTGAAAGTTTATTAGTTGAAAGTTTATTAGTTGAAAGTTCATTAGTTGAAAGTTTATTAGTTGAAAGTTTATTAGTTGAAAGTTTATTAGTTGAAAGTTCATTAGTTGAAAGTTTATTAGTTGAACGTTTATTAGTTGAAAGTTTATTAGTTGAAAGTTTTTTAGTTTAAAGTTTATTAGTTGAAAGTTAATTAGTTGAAAGTTCATTAGTTGAAAGTTTATTAGTTGAAAGTTAATTAGTTGAAAGTTTATTAGTTGAAAGTTTATTAGTTGAAAGTTCATTAGTTGAAAGTTTATTAGTTGAAAGTTTATTAGTTGAAAGTTTATTAGTTGAAAGTTTATTAGATTAAAGTTCATTAGTTGAAAGTTCATTAGTTGAAAGTTTATTAGTTGAAAGTTTATTAGTTGAAAGTTCATTAGTTGAAAGTTCATTAGTTGAAAGTTTATTAGTGTAAAGTTTATTAGTTGAAAGTTTATTAGTTGAAAGTTCATTAGTTGAAAGTTTATTAGTTGAAAGTTTATTAGTGTAAAGTTTATTAGTTGAAAGTTTATTAGTTGAAAGTTTATTAGTTGAAAGTTCATTAGTTGAAAGTTTATTAGTTGAAAGTTTATTAGTTGAAAGTTCATTAGTTGAAAGTTTATTAGTTGAAAGTTTATTAGTTGAAAGTTTATTAGTTGAAAGTTCATTAGTTGAAAGTTTATTAGTTGAAAGTTTATTAGTTGAAAGTTCATTAGTTGAAAGTTTATTAGTTTAAAGTTTATTAGTTGAAAGTTCATTAGTGTAAAGTTTATTAGTTGAAAGTTTATTAGTTGAAAGTTTATTAGTTGAAAGTTCATTAGTTGAAATTTTATTAGTTGAAAGTTTATTAGTTGAAAGTTTATTAGTTGAAAGTTTATTAGTTGAAAGTTTATTAGTTGAAAGTTTATTAGTTTAAAGTTTATTAGTTGAAAGTTTATTAGTTGAAAGTTCATTAGTTGAAAGTTCATTAGTTTAAAGTTTATTAGTTGAAAGTTTATTAGTTGAAAGTTCATTAGTTGAAAGTTTATTAGTTGAAAGTGTATTAGTGTAAACTTTATTAGTTGAAAGTTTATTAGTGTAAAGTTTATTAGTTTAAAGTTTATTAGTTGAAAGTTCATTAGTTGAAAGTTTATTAGTTTAAAGTTTCTTAGTTGAAAGTTTATTAGTTGAAAGTTCATTAGTTGAAAGTTCATTAGTTGAAAATTTATTAGTTGAAAGTTCATTAGTTGAAAGTTTATTAGTTGAAAGTTTATTAGTTGAAAGTTCATTAGTTGAAAGTTAATTAGTTGAAAGTTTATTAGTTGAAAGTTGATTAGTTTAAAGTTTATTAGTTGAAAGTTTTTTAGTTTAAAGTTTATTAGTTGAAAGTTCATTAGTTGAAAGTTCATTAGTTGAAAGTTTATTAGTTGAAAGTTAATTAGTTGAAAGTTTATTAGTTGAAAGTTTATTAGTTGAAAGTTCATTAGTTGAAAGTTTATTAGTTGAAAGTTTATTAGTTGAAAGTTCATTAGTTGAAAGTTTATTAGTTGAAAGTTTATTAGTTGAAAGTTTATTAGTTGAAAGTTTATTAGTTTAAAGTTTATTAGTTGAAAGTTCATTAGTTGAAAGTTCATTAGTTGAAAGTTTATTAGTAGAAAGTTTATTAGTTGAAAGTTTATTAGTTGAAAGTTCATTAGTTGAAAGTTTAGTAGTTGAAAGTTTATTAGTTGAAAGTTTATTAGTTGAAAGTTTATTAGTTGAAAGTTCATTAGTTGAAAGTTCATTAGTGTAAAGTTTATTAGTGTAAAGTTTATTAGTTGAAAGTTTATTAGTTGAAAGTTCATTAGTTTAAAGTTTATTAGTTGAAAGTTTATTAGTTGAAAGTTTATTAGTTGAAAGTTTATTAGTTGAAAGTTTATTAGTTTAAAGTTTATTAGTTGAAAGTTTATTAGTTTAAAGTTTATTAGGTGAAAGTTTATTAGTTGAAAGTTCATTAGTTGAAAGTTTATTAGTTGAAAGTTTATTAGTTGAAAGTTTATTAGTTGAAAGTTTATTAGTTGAAAGTTCATTAGTTGAAAGTTTATTAGTTGAAAGTTTATTAGTTGAAAGTTCATTAGTTGAAAGTTTATTAGTTGAAAGTTTATTAGTTGAAAGTTTATTAGTTGAAAGTTTATTAGTTGAAAGTTTATTAGTTTAAAGTTTATTAGTTGAAAGTTCATTAGTTGAAAGTTTATTAGTTGAAAGTTTATTAGTTGAAAGTTCATTAGTTGAAAGTTTATTAGTTGAAAGTTTATTAGTTGAAAGTTTATTAGTTGAAAGTTTATTAGTTGAAAGTTCATTAGTTGAAAGTTTATTAGTTGAAAGTTTATTAGTTGAAAGTTCATTAGTTGAAAGTTTATTAGTTGAAAGTTTATTAGTTGAAAGTTTATTAGTTGAAAGTTCATTAGTTGAAAGTTTATTAGTTTAAAGTTTATTAGTTGAAAGTTCATTAGTTGAAAGTTTATTAGTTGAAAGTTTATTAGTTGAAAGTTTATTAGTTGAAAGTTTATTAGTTGAAAGTTTATTAGTTGAAAGTTTAGTAGTTGAAAGTTTATTAGTTGAAAGTTTATTAGTTTAAAGTTTATTAGTTGAAAGTTTATTAGTTGAAAGTTTATTAGTTTAAAGTTTATTAGTTGAAAGTTCATTAGTTGAAAGTTCATTAGTTGGAAGTTTATTAGTTGAAAGTTTATTAGTTGAAAGTTTATTAGTTGAAAGTTCATTAGTTGAAAGTTCATTAGTTGAAAGTTTATTAGTTGAAAGTTTATTAGTTGAAAGTTCATTAGTTGAAAGTTCATTAGTGTAAAGTTTATTAGTGTAAAGTTTATTAGTTGAAAGTTTATTAGTTGAAAGTTCATTAGTTGAAAGTTTATTAGTTGAAAGTTTATTAGTTGAAAGTTCATTAGTTGAAAGTTTATTAGTTGAAAGTTTATTAGTTGAAAGTTTAGTAGTTGAAAGTTTATTAGTTGAAAGTTTATTAGTTTAAAGTTTATTAGTTGAAAGTTCATTAGCTGAAAGTTTATTAGTTGAAAGTTTATTAGTTGAAAGTTTATTAGTTGAAAGTTCATTAGTTGAAAGTTTATTAGTTGAAAGTTTATTAGTTGAAAGTTTATTAGTTGAAAGTTTATTAGTTGAAAGTTTATTAGTTGAAAGTTCATTAGTTGAAAGTTTATTAGTTGAAAGTTCATTAGTTTAAAGTTTATTAGTTGAAAGTTTATTAGTTGAAAGTTTATTAGTTGAAAGTTCATTAGTTGAAAGTTTATTAGTTGAAAGTTCATTAGTTGAAAGTTTATTAGTTGAAAGTTCATTAGTTGAAAGTTTATTAGTTGAAAGTTTATTAGTTGAAAGTTTATTAGTTGAAAGTTCATTAGTTGAAAGTTTATTAGTTGAAAGTTCATTAGTTGAAAGTTTATTAGTTGAAAGTTTATTAGTTGAAAGTTTATTAGTTGAAAGTTTATTAGTTGAAAGTTTATTAGTTGAAAGTTCATTAGTTGAAAGTTTATTAGTTGAAAGTTTATTAGTTGAAAGTTTATTAGTTGAAAGTTTATTAGTTGAAAGTTTATTAGTTGAAAGTTCATTAGTTGAAAGTTTATTAGTTGAAAGTTCATTAGTTGAAAGTTTATTAGTTGAAAGTTTATTAGTTGAAAGTTCATTAGTTGAAAGTTTATTAGTTGAAAGTTTATTAGTTGAAAGTTTATTAGTTGAAAGTTCATTAGTTGAAAGTTTATTAGTTGAAAGTTTATTAGTTGAAAGTTCATTAGTTGAAAGTTTATTAGTTGAAAGTTTATTAGTTGAAAGTTTATTAGTTGAAAGTTTATTAGTTTAAAGTTTATTAGTTGAAATTTCATTTGTTGAAAGTTTATTAGTTGAAAGTTTATTAGTTGAAAGTTTATTAGTTGAAATTCATTAGTTGAAATTTTATTAGTTGAAAGTTCATTAGTTGAAAGTTTATTAGTTGAAAGTTTATTAGTTGAAAGTTTATTAGTTGAAAGTTCATTAGTTGAAAGTTTATTAGTTGAAAGTTTATTAGTTGAAAGTTTATTAGTTGAAAGTTTATTAGTTGAAAGTTTATTAGTTGAAAGTTTATTAGTTGAAAGTTCATTAGTTGAAAGTTTATTAGTTGAAAGTTTATTAGTGTAAAGTTTATTAGTTGAAAGTTTATTAGTTGAAAGTTTATTAGTTGAAAGTTCATTAGTTGAAAGTTCATTAGTTGAAAGTTTATTAGTTGAAAGTTTATTAGTTGAAAGTTCATTAGTTGAAAGTTCATTAGTTGAAAGTTTATTAGTTGAAAGTTTATTCAGGGGAGGGGTGTACTTACTGACTTGTTTTCTTGCCAACATTGGCCGTGTTTTGGCTTTGTATTATAAATTTACACTATAGAACGGGATCTTCTCACCCACAATGCTAAATTTCTATTCACAGAATGAATAATGAGTTAATGTGATCCTAAGATTGATATATATTTTTTATAATAAAATGGACAAAAATATCACGACAGCAAACATTAAGAACAAATATTAAATCAATGAGATGTCCTCTTGCAAAGCAATATGCAAATTAGTTACAGCTAGTATACCTCTCACATAAACATGAACAATATATTAAAACGATATTGTTCTTCTATTTTGAATATGAATTTGGTGTTTAATCTCACTATCAGTGTGATAAACGGCTGAACTTTATAACTACTGTATACTAGCTGAACCTATGGAAAGTTTCACCCATTAATTCTAATATATTTTCCAAAATGATGCTAATTAAGAGTTTTGCTTTTTTAATCAGTACCTTTCCCCCCCCCCCTCCATTAACTTTGAAAATTTAATTCTCTCTCTTCCTTTTACCAACCCTTACACATCTACCTCCTCAATTTACATGGAATGATCCCTACAATCTTTACGTAATTAATTTTTTTAGTAAAAGATTTTTTAAAAATTCATTTGTATCCCATATTTTGATGACATCAACAACACTATGAAATCATAGTGCTGTTGACGTCATCAAAATATGGAATTCAATTTTGTAATGAAATTAATGTTAGTGGATATTCACATAATATGTTTTAAAGAATATTATTCTATCCTCTCCTCCAATTTATACACTAAACATACTTTGTCAATCAGAGTGTACCAATTGGATACATACATAGATAGGCGTACGATACTAGCACATTAATATGTGTATTATGTTGCTGGTAGAATTTAGCTTAGTCATCTCAATCATGCTTTACACATGGACACTGAAACCTACAAAGGAGGATCCGAGCAGTAGAAATGAGATGCCTCAGAAGTTTTCTTAACATTTCATACAAAGTGACACACCAACGATTTCATACAAAGTGACACACCAACGATAAAGTATACAGAAATGTCACTCAACAAGTGTGCCACTATGAAGACCTTCTGCCCACGATGAAAAAAAAGGAAACTCAGATGGTATGGGTACATAACATACAAAGATCATTTTGTAAGGATTTGCAAAAATCATCCAAGGAACGGTCTAGAGGAAAAAGGATACAGCCTTGGTAGACATTAGTTGTTAGTTCACTTAGTATTTTCTACAACCTAGGATAAACACATGTTACTGTTGGCTGGATGCCATATTAAATATCCATTCGAGACAAGGAACATAACTAAATATATAGAAGAAGGCCACTTTGTAACTGATTTGGATTTCTTCCTTTACCAACATTTCCTTTACTCTGGCCACATCAACTCTCAAATGTCTGTCATTTACAAGATTTGATCATTTTAAGGTCTGTTTTGCAAAGTACTTCAGGCAACGGGTAGTCTGAAGATTTCTTGCAGCATGGCAGCAGATTCACAGAGTGCAAGAGTCTCGGATGCCAATGAGCTCTTTGTTACTTCATCAAGTTTTTTTTGATGACCAACATATAGGAGCGAGTCTATTCATCTTACCATAAACGAAGATGATAAATCCACCCCATAAGGAACCATTCTCCAAGCTGGCATAGGTAGCATCCGAATAGCAAACCACACTAAAATCTGAAGGATTTCCCAGCTGTGAAAAGGATAAGGAACCTGTCTTTGATATAAGCTTTAATAGTAACTTGTTGGTTTCAAAAAGTAACTTCACTTTGGAAGATTTTCCGGTATTACTCATCCTACCCACATCAAATGATACATCAGGTCGAGTCTGGATAAATACTCACATCATTTGACATCATTTAGTCTTTTTAAATCTGTCTTCTCTTCTTCACTCAGCTCATCATTTTTCCTTAAAGATCTTCCTTTCTTTATATTAGAGAAATAGATGTCACATGTTTTGGTTTATAATGATCTCATCTCTCTAACACCCAATCCCAGGAAATTGAAGTTACATTTTCATGCCTTGAATATTTACTTTAATTCTGAAATCACATTTCTTTATATTAGAGAAATAGATGACACATAATTGATCTTCCTTTCTTTATATCTATTGGATAAATAGATGACACATAATTGTTTTGGTTTATAATGATCCCATCTTCCGTTTGTCTAACACACAATCCCAGGAATTTGAAGGTTTCATTTTTATGCATTCCGACCTTGAATATTGTCTTTAAATCTGAAATCACATCTTTTTTTAAGAGAATCATTTTCACAAAATACGAGGAGCGTGTAATAAGTAATACCTCTGACCCACTTCCCATAGCAGTAGAGCAACGAAACTTGGCACAGTTATTAGTCTTTCTCTACATAGGAACCACTCAGAGTTATGCATTTCTCCCATCGTTTGATGCAGCTCTGGAGACCGGTTTTGTAGAACACCCCAGGTTGGTCCTCTAACCATGACGTGACTTCAGAAATCAAGGCTGCATCATCTGGTAAACGCTTTCCTTTCAAAAACAACTTCATGGCTGGGAAGAGGTGAAAGTCAGAGGGTGCAAGATCAGGAGAGTAGGAAGGATGGGGTAGAATTTCATAACCACATGCCTGTGCTTCTGATCTGGCGACATGCGAGTTGTGGACCGGAGCGTTGTCCTGCAGGAGAAGGGTACCTTTGCTGATCTTGCCCCACTTCTTGATTTTGATAGCTTCCCTTAATTTCCTCAAAAGTGAAGCAGAATAGGCTCCTGTAATTGTGGTACCCTTTGCCAGGAAATCTGTCATCACTACTCCATGCTGGTCCCAGAAGAGTGTGAGCATGACCTTGCCAGCGGAGGGCTTCTTTGGAGGTGATGTCCAAGTGCTTCCACTGCATCGACTGGGCTTTGGTCTCTGGATCATAGTGATGGACCCAGGTTTCATACTGTGTAATTAGTCTTTTAAAAAACTTTGACTCATCTTCTTGGCACATCTCCAAATTCATCCTCGAGCACTCGATGCGTTCTCGCTTCTGGAATGGTGTGAGAAACCTGGGAATCCATCTGGTAGACACTTTATGCATATGCATGAATGATAGTTTCCACAGATCCTGTACTAATCTTGATATCTTGGGCTATTTGGCGAATAGTAATGCGCTGATCTTCCAAAATGGCAGCCTCAACTTGACGGACAGATGCCTCATCAATGACAGAAGCAGGGCGACCAGGTCTGGGAGCTGTTTCCACAGACTTCTGGCCATGTTTGAATTCACGATGCCAGCGTTTTACAACGCATTATCACCATAAGTCTCTTTCCTGTCATCATTTTTATCATTTTCTCTGATCTTGATCATGTGGTACAATGGAGAAAGGAGTGGCTGGTTACTTTTAATGCATCTAAAACCAAGCTTCTATCTTTACATCATCAACGTTCTGATTCCCATCTGGCATCAATTAAAATGAATGGCTCTCGTCTTGGGGAGGCCTCAGGTTTTGACAAGCTTCTGGGCTTGACCTTTACTCCTGATCTTAAATGGAATACGTACATCAAATCTGTTGTCAAGGCCACTGGGAAAATGGTCGGATTCTTCTATCGATCCAGTAGATATCTCACTGCTGATGCAATTCTCTATCTATATAAGAGCAAGGTACGTCCAAGGATTGAATACTGTTGCCACATCTGGGCAGGAGCTGCTAGAAAGGACTTGTCCTGCCTTGATAGGGTTCAAAATAGACTTTGTGGCCTGGTGGGAGATGTTCTTTTCTCTTCGCTGCAACCTCTTTCTCACAGAAGAGATGTTGCAAGTTTGTTTCTGCTTTATCGTTATTTTCATAGAAAGTGTTCGACTGAGCTTCAATCTATGGTCCCCCCTCGCCAAACTTTCACAAGAAACACTCGTCTAGCTGAAAACACTATCAATAATTTCCCCCACTCTTTATCTGTGCCTAAACCTAAAGTAGATTCCATGATCAAAGCTTCTTTCTTAGAACTGCACGCCTGTGGAATTGTCTTCCGTTTTCCTGCTTTCCTATGTAAAAAAAAAAAAAAAAAAAAAAAAAATCAAAAGTCTCCTGTGGTGGGCGTCCTTTCAAATACAAAAACATTCAACAGGCTCCATTTCACACCTGTAAAACAGAAACCACAATTAGTTCAGAGCTGTAATTTGCCACATAACCCGTAGAGATATAAATCATTGCACATGCAAAATTTCAGCTAGATCAGACAACTGGAAGTGGGTCAGGGGCATTACTTACTGGACGCCCCTTGTATAACGTCCTCTACATGCATTGCCAGAATATTCATCAAGTTCTCAGATAAATCATGCCAAGGAAACAATGCATTGTCATATGCACTTACCATTCCTTTTAGTTTAGTTAATTCCTGTGTAACTTTCTTTTAGTTTAGTTAATTCCTGTGTAACTCTCCTGTACCATGAACGGGGTGCATCATTCAATCCATAAATACATCTTTTCAGCTTCCACACTTGTGACAGCTGTTCTTAGATTATGTGAATTTTCTTCATAGCCACGTGTACAAAACGAGCCTTCGTTATCTTTTTGTTATCCTTAATTTTCTTTGTTATCACTCATCTTGTTGATATACATTTTTAACCTATGTTAGGGACACATTCATACACTTCATGAGTTTTCATGTTCTTTTATTTCTTTCCCCTTTGCATCAATCATATCTTTTGCTTGTGAGAAAAACATGTTCTTCATGATCTCCTTCTGTTACTTGGCGAAGTTCTCACCACTAATCAATCTTATCTCAATTGATACATATTAGACATTCTTTTTCTGCAGTTGGTTCTATATTCTGCCAATAATCATAATTTTCAATTGAATCTTTCCTTTTTCCACTCATTACTTCCAATAATTTTATATTCCACTATTTTCCCTTGTAGTATTGTCTATCAGTTCATCCCTGTTACTATTGGAATTTTCATCATGTTTATTTTCAACTTCCTCTTCCAAGACTTCATTCATCTAATTTAAGGGAATTGTATTTTCTTTATTCCTTGGTCTTCCAAGGTCCTTGTTTACCTTCATCAAGTGACATGGATGCATCCTGTAGAATACTCCTTCGTGTCGGATCAATACACATTGACCCTCTTAACCCAAAACTTTGACACGCCATCCTTTATAGTTTTGTCTTCTTTCGTAAACGCTGTCTCCTGTCACAAATCGTTCATCCGCATAATGTCTGTGCTCTGAATTTTTTCACTGTATAATTCAGCCTCAATCAGCCTTTTTCTCACAGAATGTAAGGCATTTAAATTTATTCTAATCACATCACTGGTTGTTGAAGCATCTAATGTGGGTAACTTGTCTATCAAAACTGATGATGTATTTATGTTGGATCCAAAAACAAGAATGATTCTGAAGAGCATTTCTGGCACTAACAGGACTTTCAGTGGCTGTAGTGCAGGTTTCAATATTCAGTTTTTCATTCATCTGTAATCACGTTATTAAATTCTCACACATTATCACTCAAGAAGCGTTTGGGAACTCTAAAATATGCTATTCACATTAAAATATGTTGCAAATAATTTCTTCACTCTTCTTGGTTTTAATCAGCCAGACAGCAGGTGTAAAATCCAGCATTGGTTATATGTTTTTTCATACAGTGTCATTAAACTGATTCCCAAGATTAATACCACCGGACAAAGAGGAAGAGATCTTCTGAGCCTTAAACAAATAGAACACGAATCAGACTTAATTTGATAAGGCCCTACTGCATTTCACCAATGATATCCAGAAATTGTCTTTTGCAATTTTATATATCTGCCTAAAATCTTACAGCTGTCGCTTTTAAAATCTAGTGTCATGTCATTGAGTTATGACTTGTTAAAGAGTAAATCATTTTTGACAATGTTAGTCTCTATGTATGCTTTTACACCCCCTATAGTTGCCGGAAATTTAACTGCTTTAATTGCCAAAACAAAATGTCCTGTTGGATTGAAAAGTCTTCACTTATCTCGGTCATTTAATGTACCAAAAAATACATTAAACCAAAGTTCTCCAGTAACAGTTTTAGAACAGGCAGAATCCAACATGGTCATACCTAGTGTCTCTTTTACAAGATTGCACATTTTTATATTAGAATCATTTATCAATGTTTGATAACAGGACTCGGAATTAATTAATGAGAATCCACAACAGTGTTAATATTTTGAAAGAAAAATGTAGTAGGTACAGATTCCAAGGTTTCGAACATCATACGATGCATTACGGCGTCCCTTGCTTCATCATCCCAGCCCTTCGTTACCGAACTTACTCTCCTTCTAAGTATTCCACAAGCCACACGAAGCCAACCGCACACCGGAAAATGCCCGACAAGTCGACCACACAGGGAAAACATTGTTCATCGCGTAACAATGCTGGGAGCCTCTGGAATTGCATTTCCTCGCTTCCACCGTAGTTCACTGTGTTCCATCCAGACCACCAATCCAGCACCCGTGCATCGTCCTTCAACCGCTCCGGGTTCTTGCACTCCAACCCGAACTGCGCTAGGTGTTCTCTTACATGGGTCGCGGGCACCACGTCCTCGTTGACAAAAATGTCATCTATGTAAGCAGATGCTGCGCGGCTTACAACTTCTTCCTGAGACAATACTTTGCTGACAATTACTTTCATGATCAGGGGAGCCACATTCAAACCGAACCCAAGACGGGTCAAGCAATATTTTTTCCCATCGATTTCCACAGTCTGGTATGGCCACAGTGTCTCATGGACCCGGACTTGTAGGTATGCTCTCCTGAGGTCCAGTAGAGACACGTTAGCACCTTTTTGTCTCCATTCGTGCAGCTTAGCCGCACAAACATCTGCATTGGCCGTAAACGTGTCTACGTACTGATTTAGCTCCCAGAACTCTATTACCGGGTGTACTTTGGCTTTGTTCTGCTGCATCACAGCCATCAGGGGAATTAGGCCTTTGGGACGTCCCAATTTATCCTCTGGGTATGGCACGAGCCAACCATGATCTATCCAGGTGCGGAGCTCCTGCATGTATTCTTCACGGATTTCTGCCGGCACTCGTTTGTGTAGTCTTTCAGGGGGGGGGGGTCCTCAGACCACTTCCACGATGCGGTCCACGTTCGGTTTTGATGATCAAAGGTGGTGGTGAAATCTGGTTCATTAATAGAAATGGCTGCGTATTTAATATTTTTCCTGTTGCCCAGCCACACTGATCCTGTAGGGTTAACAACGACACCGCCCAGAGCTTTTGGCGTCGATCCCTAGAAGTAAGTCAAACCCCAGCGGTTTGCCACGCACCACCAACACATCGATTCTGGCAGACACACCTTCGTCAGTGGACACAGAGACCGCTCCAACACCGCAGCACGCATGGGACATTCCACCAATCGTTTTGACATCTACGTTCGTTTTTCTCCAAGACCGACACCAGTCTGCATGTAAAATAGTCCTAAAGCATTCTGTATCAATAAGCGCCAAACATCGCGTCCTGTCAACGTGGATGCTTATCACCAGGAGCGTCGTGCTTGCATCTTGGTGGGGAAGGATACTGGCGCTTATGCGTCCTCCCCGTGCTCGTTTCCCGAGTAATTCCGAGCCCAGTGTCCACTCTCACCGCAACGGTAACATCATGTTCCACGTTTTCGACAGTCCTTTGCAAAGTGGCCTTTCGTATTGCACTTGAAACAGGTCACACTAACAGGAATATTCTTGGCCCTGTGGTTGTTGGGTGAGTGTGTGGCTGCAACCACGTCCTGATTGTGTTCCCCAGTCGTCGTCAAAATTCTTGCTCTCGACATTAGTTCCCCCATGGTGAGGACTTTGATGTTTGGCACTTGTTGAAGAGCAATTAAGAAAGCGTCACGGAACCCAGTGACGAAAGTCAATTTTGTGAGTCTCTCTAAGCCATCTCCTGTAAATCCGGCCAATCCAACCAACTGCCTGATTTTGTTGGCGTAAACATCCACACGTTCGCCAGCCCATCTAACCATAGTTATTTTTCTGTATGCTGCAAACGCGTCGTTGGTAAATGCCTCCTTTAATCGGGCCTCAATCCGGTCTATTTCTCTTTGATTGTCCTCCTCCATTTCCATGTAGAGGGCCAGTGCATCACCTTCCAGATATAAAGGTAGCAGACTCGCTACATCATCCACCTGCTGAAGTTGTGCGACAAGTCTCACTTTTTTCAGCCACGCTACAACGTCTCCCTCACCAGAGAACGGCTTGATAATATCGCTGCTTATCCACACCTTCGCCATAGTCGAGCCGAAATAGCTTGAAACAAAAATGTAGTAGGCAAAACAAAAAAAAATACAACTAAAAACAGACGGAACAAAAACTCGCTTCTTGCAGACACGTGGGTCGTAAAACAAGCACAATCTACTCGCCAGAATCACCTACACACAATCTGCAGAACGTTCCCTCTCCTTTCCAGTGTCCTGCCTTTATAACGGCCCGGGAACGACATATTTGCATAATCGCGCGAGAGCAGACGTGATTCAATGATAATTACATTGGGTAAACGCTAATAAAAGCCCATGGACACCATCTTGGAACTCTCTCTTTCGCTCAGCCCAAAACAGACGTATCCGAGGTAAGCTCTCTATTTCTCATTTTGGTTACTGCTAATTCTGCTACATATTTCTAGGACTAAAACCAGTACAGTCTCTGACAAAATGCCTGATAGAACCATATTTGAAACAATGCATTGTCCTATTTTGTCTGTTGGTTGGATTTGTTTTGTTTTCTCGATAGAATTTTGGTTCCCTTTTACTTTTGTTCAGATTGAAATTTACCGTTTTAATTTCTTCCTTGAAAGCAGGATCTGTTTTGCATTCCAATGAAGAAATATCGGAAAACACTTTTTTTAAAAGTATCCTTCATTGCTATGCAAGTTAAACTTCCACTTGTTGTCCTTGCTAATTTTTTGTTTTCTTCTGATATATTCGTTGCATTTAAAACCAAGAATGCTTGGACTCCTTCTGTCAGAGAAATTTCGCATTTATGTAATTTCTGATACAAGAATTCATAACACACCAAAAAGTCGTTTATGTTTATTCCAGCAGCTCTTTTGTAAGAGTAAAATTCCTTGAATGACATGTATGCCATCGTGTACTTCCCACAACCTAGGATAAACATGTGTTACTGTTGGTTGGACGCCATAGTGAATATTCATTTGAGACAAGGGACGTAACTAAATATGTAGAAGAAGGCCACCAACTGCGATAACTTCCACTTTAACACTAGTTTATGTATAGTGTCAACACTTCTATCAATTTAATGTCTAATCTTTTGGTTACTCAATCTCTTCATCAAGCTGGATGTTTTCCTAACTCTTGGTACATTTATCCAGGCTAAATTTCATTCCAATATCTTTGGAGAAAGTATGTACAATCTGCAAGAGTGGACTTAAATCAGCTTTTTATCCACAAAGAGTAAGTGGTTGACTCTTTTGTTTGGGCATTTTGGCAGCCGTGCCTCAAGTTATAAGCTTTTATTTACTTCATGGATTGCCAGACAAAATAATAAAAGAGATAAGCAATTTCCTTGGAAGATTTATTTTTTATTTTGACATCATGAATTTTTACTGTTGCATTAGTGTTCCATTAATGCCATGGTTGTCACATATATATATGCACAGCCATGATTTTATTGATTAGTGGACGCATCTTATATAATTCAAGGCACCATAGTACCCACGTGTGAGACACATTATCATATGTCTTTGCTTAAGTTTCTTTGCTTATTCCTACAGTCTTTGAGGATGGTCTTATTAATCAATACTTCTTCCTACATCCTGCCTTTTCTTTTTCAAAGTACACTCCAGAAGAGATGTGTTCATAGATACTGCCTACAACCAGGTCAGTGAAGGGCTTGTAGATCCTAGTGAGACAGCAGATGGGTCTGTATTTATTAGGGCACATTTATTTTGCTAGCCATGCTAGTGTAGCCTCCTCACTCTCAAGTCTAGTGAAGCAGTTACTATAGTGACTACAAAGTGCTGTTGTTTCAGCCAGAAATTGGCTAAGTTGTTTGTACCAAAGTTTTGTGATTCTGGAATTTTTGTTTTAGAATTCCAAGCAGTATATTTAATTTTGGCATTTTAGGCTTGTTTTCATCCATTTGGGCTGTTTATAAGATCCACTGAGCCTCTTGATTGCATGGCCCCTAATACTCAATAGTCTACTAGCTCTTGCTTTTTGGGTGGTTTTAGTGCTTGAGTTAAGGATAGATTGTGCATATTCCATCACGTGCATGAGTTGAATAAGCATTTGCTTCCCCTAGCTTCCTTGGACTGGGTAGATTTTTGGGGATATATTGTTTCTGGTTCTGATGGTTTGACTGCTGAGCTGTCTTTCTTAGAATTTGGTTATTTTTTTTCTATTTGCCTGGAACAAGGCCTACTGTAATAGGAAATCTGTTGAGATTTATTTTGTTTAATAAATTAATAGATATTTAATAAATTATTTAATTAAAATGTGTTGGTATATGTTGAATGTGGATTTTCGTCTTCTACCCCAACAGGTCATGAAGTACATGATTATGGTGACCTTGAATTTGAGGAGATCAAAGATGACCCAAAACGGCATAACATCAATAACATGAAGTCTGTCAGTGAAGCCGGCAAAAAGGTAATTATTGATGGAGAGTGGGTGGGGGTCACCCTTTTAATTGATACGTTTTATTCTTGTTGGTGCTGTCATATTTTTGTAAAACTGGATGAATTGAGATTAAACACATCTGTTTCTATGAAGATATAATTTTTCTAGCATTTATGATAATAAATAGAAATGTCTGCTAATTTGGATGTTTGGAGCAAGAAGTCCAATGAGAGAGAGAGACAGACAGACAGACCGAGAAAGAGAGAGAGAGGAAGAGAGAGAGAGAAGAAGAAATAAAGGAAGAGAGAGAAAGAGGAAGAGGGAGATAAAGATAATGTTTTTTCTTTTGGTATTTTTAGTTTATTTAATGCTATTTAGATGACAACATTCGATCCAATAGGATTCATGTGAGAGGGGACGAGTATGAGAGAATGAAACGAGAGAGATAGTGTTAAAAGATGAATGAGAGTAAATAAAGAATGTCAAAAAGAAAGTAGAAGCAAGAGATTGAAAGATTGGAGATGGGAATGAAAGAGGGAAAGAGAAGATATAATGAGAATTGTAATAAAAAAAAATGCTCTGCTGAGCTGGCCTTGTCCTCTCCAAACGTTATGACAAATATCTTGCAAAATCTTGCCTTTCTCATAGCTGGAAAATTGCCTCTGCAGTACCAGTTTTCAAGAACTTTAGCGTAAGAACTGACTCCAAAAATCATCCCTTCCTCTACTAATGGCACTTTGTCTATATGTGTGTCTGTATGTGGGTCTGTGTGTGTGTGATTTCGTTCCTATGGATTCTGAAATAGCTGGGCCGATTTTTTACAAATTTCACACAAATGTATTTTATGTGATTTTCTGATACAAAGGGTTTTGTATCAGAATGTCTCCAATAAGTATAATAAAAAAATCCAATTAAGGAAGAAACAGTCCGACTTTGACCAAAGTTAACATCCTTATATAGCATGACATCATAAGTGCATTTGAAAAGGTTTATCACAGCACAAGCAGAAGAGCCCAGGATATAAAATTAACAGTAGATTCTTTGATAAGACAGGAACATACACAAAATGAATGTTTCTATTTAGGATACAATTGAACCATGGTACTTAACGTTTGTATTTTAAACTTTCATTATAGCCATTACATAAAAATAATTTTAGAAAATTGTTACGTCAATAAGTTAGTAAAAAGAATAACATGGATGTGAATATCAAGTTGAACAGCAGATTCTTGGTTCAACATCGTACATTAATAACCCAGGAGACGAGAGTACTTTCTCTTGTCTTCCTCTGACTCAGTCAGTCACTTCCTTTCTCCCACCCTGAAGGATGTGACACAATGTTGGAAGGTGGGATAAATGAGCCAGCGCCCCTAAAGGAGAAGCATTCTGGTCCTGCAAAAATAAGTCTTACTAGCCCCATTGGCATTCCCCAGTAAGGGCTCTTCAGACAACAATAAACTTACTCGCCTCCCCCCCCCAAAAAAAAAAGTCAGGGCAAAGTCTGGGAGGGTGGACTTCCTAGGGATAACCAAAACATTTGCCTCAGTCTGATAGCTAAAAGGCAACCGAGATCAAATGTCAAAATCACTGAAAAAATTATAGGATCATTCTACTGCTCCAGAAAGTATCTCACTGCCAATGCAATCCTCTACCTGTATAAGAGCCAGATGCATTATAGGATGGAGTACTGTTGCCACATTTGGACAGGAGCTACTCAGAGCACCCTATCCAGTCTTGACAGAGTTTAAAACCAGCTTTGAAACCTAATGCCACATCTGGGTTGGCGCTCCAAAGAGCATCCTTTCCTGCCTTGACATGGTTAAAAAACTATCCGAAAAATTTAGTGGGCGATGAAAATTTCGCTTTGCTGCTTCTTCTTTCTCACAGAAGAAACCTTGTGAGTCTGTCTCTGCTCTATTGTTACTTTTATGGTAGGTGTTCGACAGAACTTCAATCCCTTCCTGTAAAATGTTTGCAAAAAATATATGGCTAGTTGCAACAACCACTAACAACTTCCCACATTCGCCATCTGTGTCTAAAACTAAACAGAAATTCCATGAGCAATTTTTTCCTTAGAACTGTCCGTGTGTAGAACACAATACTGTGGGTCTGCTTCTCGTCTTCAAATCTAATGTAAATAATTTTTTATTGAGTTGTCCTCTTAAATAATCTACATAAGTTCTACTATGATTGATCTAACACTTTATCCTTAGCCTAGAGTTGCCTCTGGACCCTGATAAGTGGTGATCTATGTAAAAAAAAAAAAATCAATGGCTCAGTTGCTATCAGATTGATTGGCTCCCTCCACTCCCTCTGAGTTGGCAGCCACATTTATTGTTGACGAGTTCATTCATAGGTAGGTATGTCTCTCTAACAAAAACCATCAGTAGGTTCTTTACAGTGCAATGTAGACTACAAAATGTACTGCAGACTAAGTCACTGCGGGGAGGCATGTGAAGCGTCTTCCTCAGTGAATCTCTGAAAGCGCAAGCAATCAATCGATTTGATTGAAAAATGTGTAATTTTACCAATTTCGATAAACATAAATGTATTGAAAGTGTAGAACATTTGTTGATTGTCATTAAATCCCAGGCAACGTCGAGTTTCCTTGCTAGTTATTTCATAGTCCCTTTCTGTTTTTCACTAAGATCTTTGAATTATTAATCAATCTAGCAATATTTCACCATCATAAAAATGTTAAACTTCTTGCTGACCTACGCCCTGTTTTATTGAGCGGACATCTGTGAAACTGGATAGGTTAAATGGATCAACGATGGTAGCACTAAACATTCACAAGTTTTTTGGACAAGATCTAGCATGGAAATCTTCAGAAAATAAACTCTACAGTATTACTACATGAATATTTAATATAATGAGATCTTTTTCAGTTAAAAGAAAGATCCAGATCGTCTTTGATAACCATAAACGCAAACAACAACATACGCAGCTTAAACAGCTGTGGTTTAGGACTTCTGGTGTGTATGTGAAAGGGGGCAGAAATTAGTAAAATTCTTCATAAACGACCTTATCGATGCAATTACATCTGAGATCTGATGAAACTACACTCTATTCCTAGAACACCACCTTCACTTCTGGATGTTGGCAACCTTCATGTTGTCCTTCCTGTAAGTACCTGAAAGAATTGTCAACAACCAAATAAAACCAGTCAACAAAGATACGCCATACAGATTTACTTAACTCTTGAATATAAATGTGGTATCCTTGAATTGTCATGAAAGGGAGAGAATACTGCTACTACTACTACTACTACTACTACTACTACTACTACTACTACTATAACTACTACTACTAAGTAGTAGTTATAGTTTATTTGATAATATTTGTTCTTTGACTATTTCAGATCTGTTCTGCAGTGAAAAAGGTTGTGGATGCTGGCAAGATATGCATCACATTAGGTGGTGACCACAGCTTAACAACAGGTGGTATATACGGCCATACTCTATCGCAGCCGAATATCGTCATTCTCTGGGTGGATGCACATGCTGACATCAACCCACCTGCCGCTTCTACCACTGGAAATATGCACGGAATGCCACTTTCCTTTTTAGTTGAAGAAGTGCAACCTTATATGAGCAAGATAAAAGAATTTGATTGGGTGAAGCCATGGTAAGATCTTTTTTATAACTCTTGAACAGCTGTAGTTTACGACTTCTCATGTATATGTGGGAGGGATGCAGAAATTCAGAAAAAACTTTAATACTAACCTTTTAAAATGCTTTTTGTTTCGCAATCTGTTTACCTCTTTAAAAAAATAAAAGTAAATTTAAATAAATATTTCTAAAATATATACGTGTCCAATTTAGTTTGATATTTTAATCCTCTGTTCTATAATAAAGAGCAATGTGTATTTTTGTAAATATATATCCGTCGTGTCACACAAAAGCCTGCCTAATGAATAAGGGAAGGAAAACGCAAGTATATTTGCATAATAAGACATTTTCTTTCTTTTTATTTTTTACCTTTTTCTTTTTTTAAACTTTCCAGTTTGCATTTCACTTCCACTAAACATCTTTGATGTGTAAAATTCCAGCGTTACATTTTAATGTCTATCACTTCCCATCTCTCAATTGAAAAAAGAAAAAGAAAAAAGAGAAAATCACTTTTTGGTGTCTTTCTTTCTCTTTTGATTATGAGAAAGTATTCGTGTTTTTATTTAATAGTTCAGTTTTTAATAAAATTTACATTTATAAAAAGAAATAGAAAACTTACATTGGAAAGCAAGTAGCAAATCAAACAACACCGTCTGAAATGAATTTGGAAAGAAATCTCCTTATTTGAAATAGAAACTCAGAAATGCTAATAATTTTTATCTGTAAAATTAAATTACTGACATAATTTTTTGATGTAACAGTGATGAAGAATAATTTTCGACTTTTTTTTACATAATTTACTAAAATATTGAAGTCGAACAAAGAAAAATTATTAAGAGGCTATCATCAACTTTCTTATTTAAATTATTAAAAATATTATTTCAATTTGTTTCTTTAGTCATATGCATCAATCCATGTGTGTGTCTCCACTTGATTTTGGACACGTTTCTTCTTAACATATTTTTGATTAAAATAAATAAAATTACTAAATTACATAAATAATATATTTGGTTAGAGACAAATAGCGAATAACTTTCAAATAAATATTGAAAAAAAAATAATACATAATGTAATATATGGCGATACGGAGTTATTCCCCCTTCACCAATAACTTTAATCGTGTTGACTTAGCATGTATTATCTCCCTGTGTTCGTTACAACTCTACTTTCAACCGAGTGTTGTTTGTTTCGTTCACCACACTCTTTTCTTCTACCTCTTCTTTTACACACGTCCGTTCGCTTTAGTGACTAAAAATCGTCTGTCCTCCCGCTTTCCTTTCCTCGTTATTTATGGAATCAGGGTACGAGATTTCTCCGAGATTCTACGAGACTTTTTTCCACATAAACGCATGCGGGCGCCATCTTGATTTGTGCTTTGCATGCACAAACGTGCAGCCGCTTTAACAGTAAGCCACTTCTTTCTCCACACTCCCCCCTGATCTCATGATCACAGAGACGGCAGGGGGGTGGCGATCGCCGCCGTCGGGTGCTTCTGCGAAGGGGGACAGTGCGCTCTCATCCACCACCTGATGGTTGGGGAAGACTTCATCTTAGTGGAGGCTGCTGATATCAGAGTCACTGCTTGATAGGGATGGTGCAAACCAAAGCGATGGCCCACTCGTCTCAGAGTCAGAGTCACTCTCATCATCCACTGGAGGTGGTACATGTGTCGCCGGCCGTAGGTCTCTAACGTGACAGGGTACGCTATCAACCTGGACACTGCTGACTCACCACATTGGTCACTGTGTCCCGTTTATACTTGTCAGTACATCGGTTTCCTGGCGGCTTCACCTAGACAGCATCCCCTTTGGCATATCAATTCCGTTCTATCTCAGTGGCCACAGTTGTATCAGGGTGGATTCCTTTTTCTCGGACACAGTACTGATAGATTGCGTTTGCAGGCGCCGTTCCTGGAGAGACGCCATCCTTTGGCATGAGATTATACCAGTACACAGCTTCTGCGATGATGCACTGCTTCCTGGCTGCAATTGTTTTGATGCTGCGATGGCTTCTCTCAGTTATACCATTGCCAGAAGGCACATAAGCGCATCTAAGCTGCAGCCGCACACCCCATTCTTGTAAGAACTGCCTCATCTGATGGTTGCAAAAGGCTGGGTCGTTGTCTGTCAGCACTTCATCGGGCGCACCTCTTTCACAGAACACGGATGACAGCTGGCGAATAATGTTGCAAGAGTCCTGGCGCCCGAGGAGTCTCCAGACTGCGAAACGTGTAGGCCCACAATCGATGAGGGTAAGAAAGTGGTTGCCACCGTAGTGTGTGATGTCCATACCCACTCTCTGCCACTTACCACTCACTCCCAACTCCCCTTTCTTCCATCGTGCTGGAGCTGGGTCGATGGATTGGCAAGCCTCGCAACTTTCCACCACTCTTCGGATATCTTTTTTTCTACTCCTGGATCAATCATCTTGACAAAGTACAGTGTCCGCTTGATGCCAGGATGTTCACACTGTCGATGAATGTCCATGATGCGCGCTGCATCCACATTACACACAACTGCTGCACATGTGTTTTGCAGATTATCAGAATCTCTCCGAGCACCAGCCAGAAGCCATCGTTGAGGGACTCTTGTCAGAGCATCTGCTCTGTTGAGCGCAGACCTGATCAACACTACGTTCACATTCAGGTCGTACTCTGTGATGGTGTTGAATTAACATTTCACTCGATGCTCGTGTCGTCAGCCGTGCTCTTCCACTTAATGCATGCCGAGTCAATCATGATATGTAGAACCTTGGCTTGCCATTAAAGCGCCAAGTTAACGCTCTTCAATGTGGCATCAAGTTCGGCCAGGTTTATGTGCCTCGAATCATTCTCTGGCCGAAGCCAACAGGCATCTTCAATAATGGAATCATTAACTGCCAGGGCAACTCCAAGGGCCAGTGAACTAGCATCCACCCAGACCGTGAACTCATTCCCGCTGACGCACCACTTTCCCTGAACAGGGTCATCACTGGTCACCCTGGACACAGTCTCTGTCAGCATGCTCCTTAGGGTGGCATCATGTACTGCATCGTCCCATCCCGACGACACGGTTGTTGCACGTCTTTTTATGGCCGCCACAGCCACCCTGAGCCAACCGCACACAGGGAAATGGCCTACCATCTTTCCACAAAGTGAAAACACTGTTCGTCGAGTGATGTTTGATGGGACCTTGGGGACACAACTTCCTCTTCTGTGATACATTTTTGGTTTTCCCGTACCTGTGAGTTTGTTCTATCCTGTACTGTTATAATTTTTGTGTACTTCTTTCTCTCCATAAGATAGATTCAAATTATGGCCACACAGTACCTAAATGGAACACCTACTCCATTTATGTGTGCGTTTTTCAAACTTTTCATAGATTTGATTAACCCCAACTGATGTGGTTACCCATCACATATAACATGATCATCTAATAAGAGGACTAATATATGTTGTGCACTCAGCAAATAAACATAGTTATTCACAGAGTATTGTTATTCACAGGAAGAAACGTGTAGAAGTTGCCAAACATGATTGAGAAACCCATAGATTAAGTTGGTTTCAAAAGCTTTATCATGCCATCAAATGCTATAAAAAGTATCTGCAGATTCACCAGGAAAACGTCCACAGTTTTACCTTAGTGTAAGTGAGTAGTCGACAAACTATACATACATTGCATATGAGTTCAAGACAAATGCTGTAAATAGAGCCCAAATCCTCCTTTTTTTTTCCTCAATAACTTGCTGGCGAGCTATAACATAGCGATCCTGCATTATTCTTCACTGCTGATAGCTGACACTCAAGCGTAACTTTCTCCATTCATTCAACAATGATTGATTGCATTCTGCATTAGCTTAAAAAAAAATTCATCGGCCAGCGCACTATCAAAATTTCTTGCAAGTTCCAAGTATGCAAAAAAATATAACAAATTATTTTTTTTTCAGCAATCCTTTCACTATGTTGTTCCTTCTGCCTCAATGCAAAAACTAATTGCTTTAAGGTGTTGCTCACGAACTGATAATTTTATGCTGCTTCTGATAGTGATATAGGGGTGTGCTCATTATAGTTTATTAAATATTTGCTTAATTTTATTTATATGAAAATATGTTACAAAATGTGTTCTAAAAAAAACAAAAAACAATGAGCATTGGTGATTGAAGAAATAAATTGAAATATTTTTATATTTACTTCAAATAATTTGAATAATAAAATAACAAGTTTATTTGCTGCTTATTGTTTTGATTTTAGTTGTGATCTCATAAAATCTATATACAAAGATATTGCTGATAGATACAATTAGAAACCAAGAACAGATTTTGCAATGGAGAGAATTTATCATTTCATCCAAAAAAGTTCGTGTTCAAGACTCATTAATATTAATCATTATTAATGGAAAATTAATTTAATCATTACGAATGGAAAAGTAATATTAATCATTATTAATGGAAAATTAATATTAATCATTATTAATGGAAAATTAATATTAATCATTATTAATGGAAAATTAATATTAATCATTATTAATGGAAAATTAATTTAATCATTATTAATGGAAAATTAATATTAATCATTATTAATGGAAAATTAATATTAATCATTATTAATGGAAAATTAATATTAATCATTATTAATGGAAAATTAATATTAATCATTATTAATGGAAAATTAATATTAATCATTATTAATGGAAAATTAATATTAATCATTATTAATGGAAAATTAATATTAATCATTATTAATGGAAAATTAATAATGATCATTATTAATGGAAAATTAATATTAATCATTATTAATGGAAAATTAATATTAATCATTATTAATGGAAAATTAATAATGATCATTATTAATGGAAAATTAATATTAATCATTATTAATGGAAAATTAATATTAATCATTATTAATGGAAAATTAATATTAATCATTATTAATGGAAAATTAATAATGATCATTATTAGTGGAAAATTAATATTAATCATTATTAATAGAAAATTTTTTCATTTAGAAAAATTAACTGCAAACTATGGTTTTTGTTTGTTAATACATAACAGGATTGCGATTTAAATAAATCTTTGAGAAATGTGATGTGAGGTTTGAGTAATTTTGACCAAAATACTTTTATAAATTGTCAGCATATAATGAAACTAAATTTTCGTTTGAACGTTATACTCTTGTGCTGACCACATCTGCCACTCAGCAGACTAGTAAGTCAGCATTGCATGTCTGTGTTCACCAACATCTCTGCATGTGACAAAGCGTGCATGTTCTTAAGACAAACAGAATGTATGAATATGATCTCCTTATTTCTTGCATCTGAAATACAAATATCTGAATCATTTTGTAAAAGTGCATAGAAATATGATGAGTTCAAATCTATTCAGATCAATTTGGGTAATTTCCCTCACAAAGTAAAAATAACTTTTCTTCAATTTGTTGTATGCAATGAATCATTTATGATAAGTGTATTGTGCGTCAACATATAATAATCACAAAAGATTTTTTTTTGTTGTAAAATAGACAAATCAGACTCTTTATATCTACTTATCTTTTTCAGTATTTCAGCAAAAGATATTGCTTACATCGGCCTTAGGGATGTAGATCCTGCGGAAAGGTAAGTCTAAATATTTACTTATCCAACCGTTTCATGTGCTTGGCTTAAATCTGTCATCAGGGTGTCGGGTAAGTGCAAAGTTCTTAAGCTGAGCAAGTAAATGCACATTTTATTTAACAGTTTTGTGATTGCATAAAGTTTGAGGTTAGGGTTAGGTGTATTTATTCCATACCCGATAATACTCAGGATGAATTGTCACTCGGCCAGCCATTATAATCTTTTCTAATTTTTAAAAAGAAATTAGCTTTTCCGATTTTTCTCCATGTTAACTTATCAAATCAGACTAATTATGTTGAACTAGAATTTATCATTTGTGTCTTTCATATTTATATTTATACATTTTCGTTTTTTTAAAGAATTTTAGAGCTAAAATACAAATTATTAAAGTAAAAACTATGCGTTACATGTTCTAGAGACATACCATGGTTTCATTAATATCGGTAAACTTCTACTGTGTAGAAAAATCCATCCCAAATCCTCAGTGATTTTCAAAATAAAGACAGTTCAAAGCATGGAATCCAATCGTCATTATTTCCATCATCCAGTGAATTAATTCAAGTGTCATTTGAGAAAAGTACCTAGTTTACGAAGGTGATCTATATGAATGTATTGGTCCCAATTGTAACTTTGTATTATTTAAAACATAATTTAATTGTTGGTTAAATATGCTGTATATGTGTTTCTATGGCATATTCATATTTAAAGGTGACGGTTTATTATTTAAAGGTGACGGTTTATTATTTAAAAGTGGATGGTTTATTATTTAAAGGTGATGGTTTATTATTTAAAGGTGATAGTTTATTGTTTAAAGGGTGATGGTTTATTATTTAAAGGTGATGGTTAATTATTTAAAGGTGGTGGTTTATTATTTAAAAATGATGGTTTATTATTTAAAGGCGATGGCTTATTATATAAAGGTGATGGTTTTGTTGATCTGTGAAGAAAATTCTGGTCTGGTTGAATGTTCTTAATTCATTTAGTGAAATATGATTTCAACACACTCAACAATTAATAAATTACACTACACATCATCACCTCTAAATATGATTTCAACACACTCAACAATTAATAAATTACACTACACATCATCACCTCTAAATATGATTTCAACATATTCAATAATTAATAAATTACACTACACATCATCACCTCTAAATATGATTTCAACATAATTCAATAATTAATAAATTACACTACACATCATCACCTCTAAATATGATTTAAACATATTCAATAATTAATACAATACACTACACATAATCACCTCTAAATATGATTTCAACATATTCAATAATTAATAAATTACACTACACATCATCATCTCTAAATATGATTTCAACATATTCAATAATTAATAAATTACACTACACATCATCACCTCTAAATATGATTTCAACATATTCAATAATTAATAAATTACACTACACATAATCACCTCTAAATATGATTTCAACATATTCAATAATTAATAAATTACACTACACATCATTACCTCCTAAATATGATTTCAACATATTCAATAATTAATAAATTACACTACACATAATCACCTCTAAATATGATTTCAACATACTCAACAATTAATAAATTACACTACACATCATCATCTCTAAATATGATTTCAACATATTCAACAATTAATAAATTACACTACACATCATCATCTCTAAATATGATTTCAACACACTCAACAATTAATAAATTACACTACAACATCATCACCTCTAAATATGATTTCAACATATTCAATAATTAATACATTACACTACACATAATCACCTCTAATATATGATTTCAACATATTCAATAATTAATAAATTACACTACACATCATCACCTCTAAATATTGAGTTTCAACATACTCAACAATTAATAAATTACACTACACATAATCACCTCTAAATATGATTTCAACACACTCAACAATTAATAAATTACACTACACATAATCACCTCTAAATATGATTTCAAACATATTCAATAATTAATACATTACACTACACATAATCACCTCTAAATATGATTTCAACATATTCAATAATTAATACATTACACTACACATAATCACCTCTAAATATGATTTCAACATACTCAACAATTAATAAATTACACTACACATAATCACCTCTAAATATGATTTCAACACACTCAACAATTAATAAATTACACTACACATAATCACCTCTAAATATGATTTCAACATATTCAATAATTAATACATTACACTACACATAATCACCTCTAAATATGATTTCAACATACTCAACAATTAATAAATTACACTACACATAATCACCTCTAAATATGATTTCAACACTCAACAATTAATAAATTACACTACACATAATCACCTCTAAATATGATTTCAACATATTCAATAATTAATAAATTACACTACACATCATCACCTCTAAATATGATTTCAACATATTCAATAATTAATAAATTACACTACACATAATCACCTCTAAATATGATTTCAACATATTCAATAATTAATACATTACACTACACATAATCACCTCTAAATATGATTTCAACATACTCAACAATTAATAAATTACACTACACATCATCACCTCTAAATATGATTTCAACATATTCAACAATTAATAAATTACACTACACATCATCACCTCTAAATATGATTTCAACATATTCAATAATTAATAAATTACACTACACATAATAACCTCTAAATATGATTTCAACATATTCAATAATTAATACATTACACTACACATAATCACCTCTAAATATGATTTCAACACACTCAACAATTAATAAATTACACTCCACATAATCACCTCTAAATATAATTTCAACATATTCAATAATTAATAAATTACACTACACATCATCACCTCTAAATATGATTTCAACATATTCAATAATTAATAAATTACACTACACATAATCACCTCTAAATATGATTTAAACATACTCAACAATTAATAAATTACACTACACATCATCATCTCTAAATATGATTTCAACATATTCAACAATTAATAAATTACACTACACATCATCACCTCTAAATATGATTTCAACATACTCAATAATTAATAAATTACACTACACATCATCATCTCTAAATATGATTTCAACATATTCAATAATTAATAAATTACACTACACATCATCATCTCTAAATATGATTTAAACATACTCAACAATTAATAAATTACACTACACATCATCACCTCTAAATATGATTTCAACATCTTCAATAATTAATAAATTACACTACACATCATCATCTCTAAATATGATTTCACCATATTCAATAATTAATAAATTACACTACACATCATCATCTCTAAATATGATTTCAACATATTCAATAATTAATAAATTACACTACACATCATCACCTCTAAATATGATTTCAATATACTCAATAATTAATAAATTTCACTACACATCATCATCTCTAAATATGATTTCAATATACTCAATAATTAATAAATTACACTACACATCATCATCTCTAAATATGATTTCAATATACTCAATAATTAATAAATTACACTACACATCATCATCTCTAAATATGATTTCAACATATTCAATAATAAATAAATTACACTACACATCATCATCTCTAAATATGATTTCAATATACTCAATAATTAATAAATTACACTACACATCATCACCTCTAAATATGATTTCAATATACTCAATAATTAATAAATTTCACTACACATCATCATCTCTAAATATGATTTCAATATACTCAATAATTAATAAATTACACTACACATCATCATCTCTAAATATGATTTACACATATTCAATAATTAATAAATTACACTACACATCATCATCTCTAAATATGATTTCAACATATTCAATAATTAATAAATTACACTACACATAATCACCTCTAAATATGATTTCAACATACTCAATAATAAATAAATTACACTACACATCATCATCTCTAAATATGATTTCAACATACTCAACAATTAATACATTACACTACACATCATCATCTCTAAATATGATTTCAACATATTCAATAATTAATACATTACACTACACATCATCATCTCTAAATATGATTTCAACATATTCAATAATTAATACATTACACTCCACATCATCACCTCTACATATGATTTCAATATACTCAATAATTAATAAATTACACTACACATCATCACCTCTTAATATGATTTCAATATACTCAATAATTAATAAATTTCACTACACATCATCATCTCTAAATATGATTTCAATATACTCAATAATTAATAAATTACACTACACATCATCATCTCTAAATATGATTTACACATATTCAATAATTAATAAATTACACTACACATCATCATCTCTAAATATGATTTCAACATACTCAACAATTAATAAATTACACTCCACATAATCATCTCTAAATATGATTTACACATATTCAATAATTAATAAATTACACTACACATCATCATCTCTAAATATGATTTCAACATATTCAATAATTAATAAATTACACAACACATAATCACCTCTAAATATGATTTCAACATACTCAATAATAAATAAATTACACTACACATCATCATCTCTAAATATGATTTCAACATATTCAATAATTAATACATTACACTACACATTATCACCTCTAAATATGATTTCAACATATTCAACAATTAATAAATTACACTACACATCAGCACCTCTAAATATGATTTCAACATATTCAATAATTATAAATTACACTACACATCATCATCTCTAAATATGATTTCAACATATTCAACAATTAATAAATTACACTACACATCATCATCTCTAAATATGATTTCAACATATTCAACAATTAATAAATTACACTACACATCATCATCTCTAAATATGATTTCAACACACTCAACAATTAATAAATTACACTACACATCATCACCTCTAAATATGATTTAAACATACTCAATAATTAATAAATTACACTACACATTATAATCTCTAAATATGATTTCAACATATTCAACAATTAATAAATTACACTACACATCATCACCTCTAAATACGATTTCAACATACTCAATAATTAATACATTACACTACACATAATCACCTCTAAATATGATTTCAACATATTCAATAATTAATAAATTACACTACACATCATCATCTCTAAATATGATTTCAACATACTCAATAATAATAAATTACACTACACATCATCATCTCTAAATATGATTTCAACATACTCAATAATTAATACATTACACTACACACCATCACCTCTAAATATGATTTCAACATATTCAATAATTAATAAATTACACTACACATCATCATCTCTAGATATGATTTCAACATACTCAATAATAATAAATTACACTACACATCATCATCTCTAAATATGATTTCAACATACTAAACAATTAATAAATTACACTACACATCATCACCTCTAAATATGATCTTAACATACTCAATAATTAATAAATTACACTACTCATCATCATCTCTAAATATGATTTCAACATGTTCAACAATTAATAAATTACACTACACATCATCACCTCTAAATATGATTTCAACATACTCAATAATTAATAAATTACACTACACATCATCACCTCTAAATATGATTTCAACATACTCAACAATTAATAAATTACACTACACATCATCACCTCTAAATATGATTTCAACACACTCAACAATTAATAAATTACACTACACATCATCACCTCTAAATATGATTTCAACATACTCAATAATTAATAAATTACACTACACATCATCATCTCTAAATATGATTTCAACATATTCAACAATTAATAAATTACACTACACATCATCATCTCTAAATATGATTTCAACATACTCAACAATTAATAAATTACACTACACATCATCATCTCTAAATATGATTTCAACATATTCAACAATTAATAAATTACACTACACATCATCATCTCTAAATATGATTTCAACATATTCAACAATTAATAAATTACACTACACATCATCATCTCTAAATATGATTTCAACATACTCAACAATTAATAAATTACACTACACATCATCATCTCTAAATATGATTTCAACATATTCAACAATTAATAAATTACACTACACATCATCATCTCTAAATATGATTTCAACATACTCAACAATTAATAAATTACACTACACATCATCACCTCTAAATATGATTTCAACACACTCAACAATTAATAAATTACACTACACATCATCATCTCTAAATATGATTTCAACATATTCAACAATTAATAAATTACACTACACATCATCATCTCTAAATATGATTTCAACATACTCAACAACTAATAAATTACACTACAAATCATCATCTCTAAATATGATTTCAACATACTCAACAATTAATAAATTACACAACACATCATCATCTCTAAATATGATTTCAACATACTCAACAACTAATAAATTACACTACACATCATCATCTCTAAATATGATTTCAACATACTCAACAACTAATAAATTACACTACACATCATCATCTCTAAATATGATTTCAACATACTCAACAATTAATAAATTACACTACACATCATCATCTCTAAATATGATTTCAACATACTCAACAATTAATAAATTACACTACACATATTCATCTCTAAATATGATTTCAACATACTCAACAACTAATAAATTACACTACACATCATCATCTCTAAATATGATTTCAACATACTCAACAATTAATAAATTACACTACACATCATCATCTCTAAATATGATTTCAACATACTCAACAACTAATAAATTACACTACACATCATCACCTCTAAATATGATTTCAACATACTCAATAATTAATAAATTACACTACACATCATCATCTCTAAATATGATTTCAACATATTCAACAATTAATAAATTACACTACACATCATCATCTCTAAATATGATTTCAACATACTCAACAATTAATAAATTACACTACACATCATCATCTCTAAATATGATTTCAACATACTCAATAATTAATAAATTACACTACACATCATGACCTCTAAATATGATTTTAACATACTCAATAATTAATAAATTACACTACACATCATCACCTCTAAATATGATTTCAACATACTCAATAATTAATAAATTACACTACACATCATCACCTCTAAATATGATTTCAACATACTCAATTATTAATAAATTACACTACACATCATCACCTCTAAATATGATTTCAACATACTCAATAATTAATAAATTACACTACACATCATCACCTCTAAATATGATTTCAACATACTCAACAATTAATAAATTACGCTACACATCATCATCTCTAAATATGATTTCAACATACTCAACAATTAATAAATTACACTACACATCATCATCTCTAAATATGATTTCAACATACTCAACAATTAATAAATTAAACTACACATCATCATCTCTAAATATGATTTCAACATACTCAACAATTAATAAATTAAACTACACATCATCATCTCTAAATATGATTTCAACACACTCAATAATTAATAAATTACACTACACATCATCACCTCTAAATACGATTTCAACATACTCAACAATTAATAAATTACACTACACATCATCATCTCTAAATATGATTTCAACATACTCAATAATTAATAAATTACACTACACATCATCATCTCTAAATATGATTTCAACATATTCAACAATTAATAAATTACACTACATATCATCATCTCTAAATATGATTTCAACATACTCAACAATTAATAAATTACACTACACATCATCACCTCTAAATATGATTTACACATATTCAATAATTAATAAATTACACTACACATCATCACCTCTAAATATGATTTCAACATACTCAACAATTAATAAATTACACTACACATCATCATCTCTAAATATGATTTCAACATACTCAATAATTAATAAATTACACTACACATCATCACCTCTAAATATGATTTACACATATTCAATAATTAATAAATTACACTACACATCATCACCTCTAAATATGATTTCAACATACTCAACAATTAATAAATTACACTACACATCATCACCTCTAAATATGATTTCAACATACTCAACAATTAATAAATTACACTACACATCATCACCTCTAAATATGATTTCAACATACTCAACAATTAATAAATTACACTACACATCATCACCTCTTAATATGATTTCAACATGTTCAGCAATTAATAAATTACACTACACATCATCACCTCTAAATATGATTTCAACATACTCAACAATTAATAAATTACACTACACATCATCATCTCTAAATATGATTTCAACATACTCAACAATAATAAATTACACTACACATCATCCCCTCTAAATATGATTTCAACATATTCAATAATTAATAAATTACACTACACATCATCATCTCTAAATATGATTTCAACATACTCAATAATTAATAAATTACACTACACATTATCATCTCTAAATATGATTTCAACATATTCAACAATTAATAAATTACACTACACATTATCATCTCTAAATATGATTTCAACATATTCAATAATTAATAAATTACACTACACATCATCATCTCTAAATATGATTTCAACATATTCAACAATTAATAAATTACACTACACATTATCATCTCTAAATATGATTTCAACATATTCAACAATTAATAAATTACACTACACATTATCATCTCTAAATATGATTTCAACATATTCAACAAATCATAAATTACACTACACATCATCATCTCTAAATATGATTTCAACATACTCAATAATTAATAAATTACACTACACATCATCACCTCTAAATATGATTTCAACATACTCAACAATTAATAAATTACACTACACATTATCATCTCTAAATATTATTTCAACATACTCAACAATTAATAAATTACACTACACATTATCATCTCTAAATATGATTTCAACATACTCAATAATTAATAAATTACACTACACATCATCATCTCTAAATATGATTTCAACATACTCAATAATTAATAAATTTCACTTCACATCATCATCTCTAAATATGATTTCAACATACTCAACAATTAATAAATTTCACTTCACATCATCATCTCTAAATATGATTTCAACATACTCAACAATTAATAAATTACACTACACATAATCACCTCTAAATATGATTTCAACATACTCAATAATTAATAAATTACACTACACATTATCATCTCTAAATATGATTTCAACATACTCAACAATTAATAAATTACACTACACATTATCACCTCTAAATATGATTTCAACATATTCAATAATTAATTAATTACACTACACATCATCATCTCTAAATACGATTTCAACATACTCAATAATTAATAAATTTCACTTCACATCATCATCTCTAAATATGATTTCAACGTATTCAATAATTAATAAATTACACTACACATCATCACCTCTAAATATGATTTCAACACAAACAACAATTAATAAATTACACTACACATCATCATCTCTAAATATGATTTCAACATACTCAACAATTAATAAATTACACTACACATAATCATCTCTAAATATGATTTCAACATACTCAATAATTAATAAATTACACTACACATAATCACCTCTAAATATGATTTCAGCACACTCAATAATTAATAAATTACACTACACATCATCATCTCTAATATGATTTCAACATATTCAATAATTAATAAATTACACTACACATCATCATCTCTAAATATGATTTCAACACACTCAATAATTAATAAATTACACTACACATCATCATCTCTAAATATGATTTCAACATATTCAATAATTAATAAATTACACTACACATCATCATTTCTAAATATGATTTCAACATATTCAACAATTAATAAATTACACTACACATTCACATCTCTAAATGTGATTCCAACACACTCAATAAAAATTAAATTACACTACACATCATCATCTCTAAATATGATTTCAACACACTCAATAATTAATAAATTACACTACACATCATCACCTCTAAATATGATTTCAACATACTCAATAATTAATAAATTACACTACACATCATCATCTCTAAATATGATTTCAACATATTCAATAATTAATACATTACACTACACATCATCATCTCTAAATATTATTTCAACACATTCAACAATTAATAAATTACACTACACATCATCACCTCTAAATTTGATTTCAACATATTCAATAATTAATACATTAAACTACACATAATCACCTCTAAATATGATTTAAACATACTCAACAATTAATTAATCACCTCTAAATATTATTACGGCTTTAAAACAGACATCCATGATCATACAGCATCCATAATTAACAATATTATTATTAGTTAATAATATTATTTTTTTTTTAAATATTAAGTTACGATTAAGATGATTATAGACCGCCTCGGTACTTGAATGAATTCTTATTGTCTGGTTCATTTCGTCTATGTCTTATTTTTTCTAGCCATGTTTGCTATTAAATTTCATCTTTTGATATAATGTCTCTTTTTTAATTAAAAGAAATATTATTTAATCTGTAATAATATTGTATGCACATAGATTCTTAATTTTTATATAAGCAAATTCTAGCTTAAGAAATCAAAATTTATCAATATTAAGTGCAATCTTATTTGTATTTTTTTTATTGGAACAGATTAAAATGTATTAAGGATTTTTTTGATTTATAGGTGGCTGATTGAAAAACTTGGTATCCCCTGTTTTTCTATGTATGAAATTGACTTGTACGGAATTTCTACAGTATTAAAAATGGCACTAACGGCAATTGATCCTGAGTAAGTATTTACCTTTTTTCTGGCCATTATTGCATTTGGTTTGCCAGGGCAATTCAAGAATAAAAATGGAAATAGTTTTAACAACTGACTAAGTTTGTGATTTGAACAAAAATCACAAACTTACTGCAAGTTATACTGATACGCATTAAACAAATAAAAAGTAGAAATAAACACAATTTTAATTAAACAATTATTCATTTTAGATAATCTTTTTAGCACTTTTAAATGTCTATATATATATATATATATATATATATATATATATATATATATATATATATAAATTCTTGATGAAAGCTTTGTTATAAGCTGAAAATAGAAACTGGCAATAAATGAATATTCATTTAAAAAAATAAAAAATGCCTCATATGTCCGGTCTTCTAACCGTCATGTTTTTGATTTTCATTTTCTCCGTGCTTTACGTGTGCTGAAAACAAATATCGCATTTAAATTTTCCACAAATATGTATTTCTCTGGCTATTAAACAAGAATGTGTGCTTGCACATCAACAATGGCCACCACTTATAATATACAACATTTGCGGAAAATTTAAATGCGATATTTGTTTTCAGCACACCCCAAAACCTATAGAAAACAAGTATTTTAAGATAGGTTTTGTGTTGGTCTACCAGGCCACAATTACCAAATAGACATCACCCCTAAAAAAAAATACCCCCCCCCAATGGCGGCTATAAAGTGGGTGCTCATTTTACGTTAAATCAATATAGAAAATGACCCCCTACATTTTAAAACTATAATTCCTTAATTTCTTGGAAACTACACATTTTCTGGGATTTTAACTTATTTTCGTTTTCAGCACCCTTGAAAACTATATAGTGGTAATTTTAAACGATTTTTTGTGAGTGGAAAGATACTACATCTTTACCAATATTTCAATCATAGTCTTTTCCTAGTTTTGCATATGAATTACAAAATATCTAATATTTCCCCAAAATATCTGGCCTTGATGGAGGGGAAACTAAAACTTGCTGCTATAGTTTCAAATGATTTGAAATAACAGCAAAGGGAGACTTGATTCCAAGCATTTCTCATATGCTATATCTCTTCTCTTTGCTTTTCATACATAAGTAAATTTCACGGTGTATAAGGATTATTTGATACTGGAGATATTCATAATCAAACCCTATTTACAAAAGAGGAGAAATATTTGCTGTTATTTCAGATCATTTGAAATCATAGCAGCAAGTTTTAGAGTTTTAGTCTCCCCTCCATCAAGGCCAGAGATTTGGGGGAAGTCTCATGTATTTTATAAATCTCACTTGTCTGTTAGTGTATGTTTGTATGTCTGACTACGGATTTCCACAAGATTAGTATCGTTTTGAACCTCAAAGTCTCGGTAAATAAATATCGAAAAATTGGCCCAAAACATTAATTCCTTCACCATAAACTGGGCTGTTTTCTACAAGGAGGGGTCGATTTTTTGCAAGCCAGTTTTGCAAGTCATTGTATCGGTTGGATTCACTTTGCCTAATTTTAACATTCCGCTACATGGAGTAGTGGTAAGACGTCAGATTTTCTTCCACTTCCTTTTCCGCCTTCACGTCATGGATTCTAGCCTGTGTGCCCACTACCACTTTTTTTTTTTTTTTTGCTCCAACCACCTGGACAACGATGAATGACTTTGGAACCTGATACATATTGTTTTTAAAGTCTGCAAAGATTATATTATCTTATGTAAGTTTTATTAACTAGTTGGCCACCCTGCATTGTCCGGTCCTAAAATATGCTTAGATATGCTTTTTGAGGTTTTAAATTCAATCTTTTAAAACAATTTATCAAATTTAAATAAAAGAATGTCACATAGACTGATATGCAGAAGTTTAAATGTAACATAAACAACTATCTTCTTAATCTTTCCTAGACATGGCCCCAAATAGTAGCTCCTTACGTCCAAATGGTGATATGTTTTGTAAGGGGTGAACAGGAGTAAAAAGAAAAATAGCCTGTGGAATAGATTGTAAACTCTGTATCCATAAGACTACAATAAAATGTTAGACACCCTAAACACATACTTAAATAATTCGTTGACATCTTTGCTGATGACACGACCATCTACGGCAACACATCAATGACAAAGCTCTCTCTGATTCTCTCTTCTCTGATCTCGAATGAGTGGTTCAGTGGGGGAAGAGGTGACTGGTTACCTTTAATGCATCTAAAACCAAACTCCTATCCATCATCAACGTTCTGCTCCCCATCTGGCATCAATTGAAATGGATGGCCCTGTGTTTTGACAAGCTTCTGGGCTTGACCTTCACTCCTGATCTGAAATGGAACACGTACATCAAGTCTTTTGCCAAGGTCGCTGGAAAGATGGTGGGATCCTTCTACCGCTCCAGAAGATATCTCACTACTGATGCAATTTTCTATCTATAAAAAAGCCAAGTGCGTCCAATGATGGAATACTGCTGCCATATCTGGGCAGGAGCTGCTAAAAACAGCCTATCCTGCCTTGACAGAGTACAAAATAGACTTTGTGGCTTGGTGGGGGATGCCCTTTTCTCTTCCCTGCAACCTCTCTCCCACAGAATAGACGTTGCAAATCTATCTTTGTTTTATCGTTATTTCCATGGCAGGTGCTCGTCTGAACTCCAATCTCTGGTCCCCCCTCGCCAATCTTTTACGAAAAACACCCGTCTAGCTGAATCCACTGTCAAACACTTTCCCCACTCTTTATCTATGCCTAAATCAAAACGTAGATTCCATGAACAAAGCTTCTTTCTTAGAACTGCACGCCTGTGGAACTCTGTTCCGTCTGCTTGCTTCCCTCCTGACTACAACCTGGATGTCTTCAAATCCAACGTAAACAAATTCCTGATGAACCACCCCCTTAAGTAGACACTTTAAATATCCACACTAACGTACTGTACTTACAATAACCCTTATCCCTGAGTGGCTTCCGGGCCTTGATAAGTGGTGACCACCTTGTAAAAAAAAATGTCAAAACCAATATACCTAAGGAATTCTTCAACATTGTACAAAACTCTTTCAAATACCCACACAGGTATAGTTCTATTTTCAATATAAACTCAATAAGGATTTCTTATTCAACTTTGCCTAATTTAGCACAAAGAATATTAACATTTAATAACAAAAAAATGAAATAAGCCTTTCCCAATTAAACCCAAAACTAACTGCAATTGTAATAAAAAACATAATGCCCACTCAATAATGATTGCATCCATAAAGATGTTATATATTCATGCACAATTACAGAGCTCCCACGCAATCCTCCCATAACAGACACTAATATTTTGTCATCAAGCTATCCCTCTTCCCACTCTCCATCTGATATAGTTACTAATCCAATGAACCATTCAAGCAGCCCCCTATTTACAATCATACAACTAGCAATAATAATAATAATAATAATAATAATAATAATAATAATAACAATAATAATGAGAATAATAATATTTCTCCTAACAACCATCCTAACACTAACAACACTCATTATCCCCTCCAAAACAGTCCTCATACAGTCATTGTCCCGCCCTTTGTTCATCACAATAAACAAAATTCAAACTATTTCCCCAGTACAAATCAGCAAATTAATATTAATTTCAGGCCTCGACTGTTAATAAAGTACATACCTATATCGGCGCCACTTCAACATTAATTAAGAAAAGAATATCAAACCACACTTTTCTTTTAACAACCAAAATTCTAATAATAACCAAGGAACTTCTCTAATCACTTTAATTAAAAAACTTAATTCTAACAATACCCCCTTCTCAATTAAATGGACTATCCTAGAAAAGGTTAAGTCTTATACTCCAGGCTCTAAGCCATGTCGCCTCCGCACAAACGAAACTATAACTATAATTACTTCCCCTCAAAGTAGTAACATAATAAACTCTGAAAACGAACTGATCTCCTACTGCAAACATAAGTCCAAATTTAAATATAGTAAATTTGAAATTACATAGCTATTAATTTAACCTTTCAGATATATATATTTTTCTATGACTTTATCGTTTTTTTTTCTACATACTAAGAAGCATTTTATTACTCTGTAATTTTTATTGTAATTCTTTATTTCTTCTTTTTTGGGGGGGGGGGGTTTACATCTGCAATCTCCGTTTTAGTGTTTAAATATTCCTATCAATCAAAGCGACTACATGACAACTAATTTTCATATTCCTTTGAAAAACAAACGTTCATTAATTATTTATTCATTTATGTTTTCTTATTAGATGATTCGTTTTATTCAACTAATATGATTACGTCTATTTATGTATAGTTTCTACATTCTGCATAACAGCATGCAATTTAGGATAAAAACGTCTTAAAATGTGGATATATATATATATATATATATATATATATATATATATATATATAAGAACAAGTAGTTAATAAAACATGTAAAAACACTTTTAAAAAGAGTTAAAAACATATTTAATTTTAAAAAGGAAGCACAAAATAAGTGGATAGTCCTTAATCCGTGGAGTTTCGAACAAATACTTTACTTCTCATCAGAGGATAGGATTTAGCAAAATTATTTTGTTGTACTCTCTTGGCCTGGCTGTTGTAGTGAAAAGGGCATTGTCTCTATAAAGGGCCCTTGGATATGTTTAAAATGATATTTAAGTTCTTTCAGTAAGAAGAGCTCCACTAAATCGGTAACTTCTGCAGAGTCAAAAAACCCATTAAGATGTTAAAATTATTAGGGGTGTCTTTTGTAGTCCAAAACTTATTGTCAAATTGTATAAAGAACTTTCTATGATTCTATCTAAGATGTTTCTGCTTATAGCACCTAAGTCAGAGCTAGATGAGCAGATCAATCTGATGGAGGGGTTGTCATGAAAATTAGGCTTATGGTGCTTGAGGGTGAATCTAGGGGTACCCGGAGAAATTATTTCAGTGAAATTATGAATGTTCATAGACGCCAGTAAATGTTTAGCCTCAGAATTAATAGAATCTAAAGACTTACGAGGGACTATTATATAAGATTTATTAAGTTCTTTATACAAAAGTCTTTTATATGTAGGATAGTCAAGTTTATAGTAATTTTTAGTCTTATATCAGGAGGGACGAACATATGTTTATTCTTTTTAACTTTCTTTGCAAAATTATTTATTTTTCAAGTAACCGGATTATAATGGTGTTTTTGTTTCTTAAATCTAATTTTTTTTACTAAATTTAACATGGAATTCTCAAACTCCTCCTGGAAAGGGTTGTATTTGGGGTGGGCAATGGTTTTTAATCCATAAAATTTGGCAGCAAATTTTTCAATTTTCTTTTGTTCTCTTTGAGAGTTGAAAGGGAGTTCATTTGTTAAGATTTCTGGGTGAGGTTGGTCTTCAGAGGAAATAGGCGCTTTAAGTTTATTTTTAATGCTTAAGTCATGGTGATAAGCCTTCCATCTTATATTTTTTAGGAAAATATTCAAAGCTAGAAAAAATTTGTGGATATATTCTTGTTGGGTAGGAATAGGAATATTTTTGGCAGACAGAGGAATGTGTTCCTTTTCAAACATATCTGGAGAGAATAAAAAAGCTCAACCAGGCGGGAGCTTCTAATGAAATAAGTATTACAGTTAAGTTTACAAAAATCATCCAAGATGGAAAAACTAGTATATTATAAATATTGAAGAGTTAATATTTATTAAGTAATCTCAACCAGAAGTAAACGCTCGATGAAACCAAATAGGAAATAAAGCTTATAATAAGAACAAGTAGTTAATAAAACATGTTAAAAACACTTTGAAAAAGAGTTAAAAACATATTTAATTTTAAAAAGGAAGCACAAAATAAGTGGATAGTCCTCACTCCGCGGAGTTTCGAAGAAATACTTTACTTCTCATCAGAGGGTAGGATTTTAGCAAAATGCGGGATCGGATTTTGCTTGCAACTACAATGAAACTACAAGTAAATAATCTCCATTCAATTTTTTTCTTCTTCTTCTTCTTTACTCATTCTCCCAAAATTAGCCCAGCCTTGACAGTCGTTTTAAATTCTTTTTTCTACGCACATCTTGTCCTTGCCCCTATTTGTGAATTATTACTTTGGACCATACTTGTCGAAATGGAAACTTAACCAACTTTTTTGGATTTTGATTTTTAAATTTTACCGTTATTGGATATTTTACCCTTCACCAGACTATCCATTCACGTGAAATCACCTTTTTCTTCAGCATATTCCCCCTCCTTCACTATTTGTTACCAAGTAAGATCTATTACTTACTTGTAACTTCACCAAATACTTTTGCAAGCAAAATCCGATCCTGCATTTTGCTAAATCCTACCCTCTGATGAGAAGTAAAGTATTTCTTCGAAACTCCATTGATTAAGGACTACCCACTTATTTTGTTCTTCCTTTTTAAAATTAAATATGTTTTTAACTCTTTTTTAAAGTGTTTTTTACATGTTTTATTAACTACTTGTTCTTATATATATATATATGTTCTTATATATTATATATATATGTATATATATATTTATATATATATATCTCCACATTTTAAGACGTTTTTATCCTTAATTGCATGCTGTTATGCAGAATGTAGAAACTATGCATAAATATATTAGTTGAATAAAACCAATCATCTAATGAGAAAACATAAATGAATAAATAATTAATGAACGTTTGTTTTTCAAAGGAATATGAAAATTAGTTGTCATGTAGTCGCTTGTATATCCATGACAAAAATGGAAAAAAAAAAATGATATTATTACTGTAAAGTATATTACAAAGTTTGTTTCAATAATTTTTAAATAGAAAATCTAGGGTTTTAATATCAATATCAGAGTGAGAAAAAAACTCAACTTTATAGATATTTATATATATCATTAATAAAAAAGATGCATCCAGCAGTCGTGTGAGATAGCTCATGGGTAGATGTTTAGGCTTCTAACTATGAGGTTCCGATTTCGAATTTTGCTAGATTCAGCCACTCTGATGAGTCGTAGATGACGAAACACGTGTCAGTGGGTAATTAAACAAGATATATACCTCTCCCCATTTGGGGGTACCAATTTGGTAAAAGGGAAAATTATTCCAAACTGGCATTTAGGTAAAAATTCACTTTCGTCTAAATAATTGAATTCATTCAAAAGTATTGCAAACAAAAACAAATGACTAACATCTACACACACACACACACACACACATATATATATATATATATATATATATATATATATATATATATATATATGTAAATATATATATATATATATATAAATATAATTGTGATAGGTAAATTTAATTCCGTGCACAGAACAGTTTTGCGCTACTTTTATGTCCCCCTTACAAAGATTAAAATCAAAATATAATGACATTAAGCTTTATGTCTAATATCTTTTTATGATTATATGATGGTGATGCATTTTGATTCTAAAAATGCCTAAAATTTTAGGCTTAAGCTTAAGGGATATTAAGAAGAAATTGAAGTTCACAGAATCTTGTTAATGTCTAATCGCTATGGATAAAATTCAATGGAAAGTGAATATATATGAATTTTCAAATGGGATATTGTGCCCATATTATGCACTTAAAAATCCTTTAAAATATCTTAACTAAAATTTGGTGAAGTTTTATTGATTGATTTCTAATATGTTATTTGACAAAAATTGGAGAAATCTAAAATTTTATGAAGAGCATCTACCTCTTTTTCCTCTGTTTTCACACACACACACACACACACACACACACACACACAGACACACACACACACACACACAGACACACACACACATATCTATTATATATATATAAAAGTGAACGTGTGTATGTGTGTGTGTGTGTCTGTGTCCTACACAATAACTCTGTTAATTTTCAGTCTACAGACTCGAAATTTGATATACAGGGTACTGAGATTTGGGAAAATCTTTGTAATCCGTTTTTGGCCAGAAATTTGGCTGTTAAGGGGTAAAAGTTCAATGATTTAACCATTGAGAACTCTACCAAACTCCTCCGCCAATTTTTGGTATAAACAATTAAAATTTTAGATATAGGTTCCTTGGACATAAATCTAAGTTAATAAATTGATTTGAGCCCAAAACAATAAATGCTAAGGGGTCATAATAGGGGTCAAATTTAAAAAAAATTTACCTCTGCGGTCTCTACCAAATTACTCAGACAATTTCTGGTCTAAACGTTTGAAATTTTACATAAAGGGTATTCAAAGATAGGGCAAGCTTTTTAATCGGTTTGGATCGAACACTTTTTAGTTACCAATATATAAATGTATGTATGTATGTATGTATGATTGCATGTCTGCCTAAAACTTTCGGCAGAGGCGACGGATTTTACCAATATCAGTATCGTTTAAAAGTTCGACCTTTTAGGCGACAAATATCGAAAAATTGGCTAAAAACAATAATTTTTCCACATTCAACCGGGCACTTTTCAACAGGGGGGGGGGTCACCTTTTTGCCGATATTTTTGAAGATCATCCTCTCCTTTCGATTGTCTAGCCTTAATTTAAACATAAGTCACTTCCGGTTTGGTGGTGGTCGTAACAGCAAAGACGTCAGGTTTTTTTCCTGTTCTTTTCCTCTTTCGCGGTACGGGTTCAAGCCTGCCTTCCTACTTCCACTTTTTTTTTTCTTTGCTCAACAGACACATCCAAACACCAGGGCAACGCCGGGCTGAAATGCTAGTATATATATATATATATATATATATATATATATATATATATATATATATATATGAATAATCAATCTACTCTAAGCCAAACAAGGGCTTATTCTCGGACTCCAAAATCCACAAAGATTAGATCATTCCTGTAATGATCTGGTTTCTGTTGATTTTGCGGTGGGAGTTTAGTTCTGTGCAATTCTAGAAGGTCCATCCAATGCCGATGTGGCAGCCCAGGCACTTTTTGTAGATCAGTGTGCCCCTCTTGGGGGCGCTGACTTCTCAATTCCACTTTCCTATCCTGGTGTCTAAGTTATTGCAGTGGGAGAGAATTAAACAACCTAACAATTTAAACTTCAAATAATTTGAATCTCGTTTGAGTTTCCATGCAGATTTAATTTTATAATTGACAATGTATTCACGTGATCCAATCAGCATTTAGATTACCAAATTTTGATTATTATTTTTCATTATTACACAATCCATTTCTAAAACTTCAGTTTTGGAGGTTGAATGATTTAAGCAAACGCCATGAATAAATATTTGAAGATATTAAGAACTTAAAGCATAAAATTGTTGTAACAAAATGATTCGGCATTAAGCAATATTTTTTTATATCAGAACACTTACAAAGTCAATGATATTCTTGCCTGATCCATTTTTCCATCTTTTATTAGATAAGCTCAAATATATATATTTTTAATGATAATTTTCTTTTTCTTTGTATTTCTCCAGAGGCAGACGTCCAATTCACTTTAGTTTTGATATTGACAGTATGGATCCATCAATCGCTGGCAGTACCGGAACACCAGGTATTTATTTAATGTACATATTGTTGAAATTTGCAAATGCCCAACCCCTGCTATTGCATTTTTGGAGTTGTATTGAATGTTTTCTTTTTTCTTTTTTTATTTAAACACGATTGTCATGAGAGGTGCTAAATTTAAGGATGCACGAAATTAGTTTCTAATTTGTTGTTGAACTGAATGGATGTAATTTAATGGTCTCCATTTCAAGAGATCCTTTTCTGCTTTATTTCAGGTGACTCATGCTTTATGTGCCTTAATCCCCACTATGGGGAATTTGAATAAATTGTTAATTTTCCAGTTTTGACGTTGATGGGAAAGACACAAAATTTTCATCTCTATCTCATTTTCTCTGGCAGAGAGCATTATCATATATGATAAAATCATTTAGGGTCTATCTCTTATTTGAATTTTCTTCACATCTTAATAAAAAAAAAAATTCTTCACATCTTAATAATAAAATAGCAAAGTTTGCAAAATGTGTTTTCAATAATTCTTCAAAAAAAAAAAAAAAGATTGCAAAAACTGTTTTCAATAATTCTTAATAAAAATAGATTGAAAAAAAGATGTTTTCGATAAAACTTATAAATAAAAAAGAATACATGCACAGTGGAGATACAACCGTGACAAAAAAGCAGAGACTATTTTGAGTTGTCACTGGTTCAGTTACAGTCACACTTAATTCAATGTAGATATATACATAGACCCATATTACTCATGAATATAAAATCGTTTTATTTGACCAACGTTTCAAATCTCTCGCCTGTGAATATTGATTAGACTTTTGTGTTCTTTCTTTATTAATCAAATTTGACTATATTCATACATTGGAATATATCAAATAGGACTATGACAATTTTTTTTGTTGTTTTTCTCAAAATTACTAAAATGTGAAATGAAAATTATGCTTTCTTTTTTTGTAAAAAAGACCACAGCTTTATTACTTGCTGCCCAAAAAGCAAGTAATTTTTTGCTTGTATATAAATAAAATAAAATCATCCACAGACAGCTGTTTTGTTGTTTCACAACTCATCAATTTGACTAGACATAGTAACACCCTCAATTTTTGAAACTCAGAAGTCAGGCTACTGCCAACTGTAATATAATTTTACTATCTTAGTTACTGCATCCACTACTAATTATTATATTGTTTTAAATTAATGTTTTTAAATTGATGTCTTTTTTTCTGGAAGCGTTATTTTACTCTGAACATTTATAATTCTATTTTCTTATGGATTACCAATGTATTTTCAATGAACTCTTTCCGGATTTTTCCTATTCTGGATTTTACCATCATTCTCATTGGATTTTTACTATATCCTTTTTCTCCCTTTTTCCCGTTTTTTTTTTTTTTGTTGTTTTCATAAACTGTCACTAACTGTTAAATAACTTTTTTTATTAAAAAAGAAAAGCCTTATTCTATGCAGTTTCGAAAAATGCAATTCTTTTCATCAGAGGAAGAGGTTTGCAAAATATACAATAAGTTTTGCAGGTTAATGCATTGAAGGAAAAAAAAAACAATATGAAATAATCATATTTGCATAAAAAAGTCATTTAGCAGCCAGAAACAGTTTATAGGGATTCAATGAAATTAAGAAAGTAAAAAAGGGAAAAAGGGGAATAAAAAGGATATGACAAAAATCCAATGAGAAAGACGGAAAAATCCGAAATAGGTCCACTGAAAATCCATTGGTAATCCATGAGAAAATACAATTATAAATGTCCAGTGTAAAATGCAGCTTCCAGAAAAAAATCATCAGATGATGTGAAGATTCATTTTTCATATAAAAAGGTTTTTTTTAAATAATGGATAAGGCAAATGGAAAGTGTTAAAATGAAAATAAGAAATGGGGTGGTAAGAGAAAGAGAGGAAAAATGAAAAAAAAGAGTAGGAGAAGAGGAAGACAGAATATTAAGAAGTCGAAAGGAGAGGGGGGGAAGAGAGATAGACATAGTTGAGAGAGGAGGCGAGTAAGAAAAGGGGAAATGGAGCAGATAGAGAATCATCTTTCTAAATCTATTTTTAGAACAGATAAACATAAGTCAGTTAAGGTCAATTTGCACCAGATAGAAACAATTCAGATTAATTTATTTTAAATTTGGAAAGAAGTAAAGTGGGTGAGGGGATTACTGATGGTTTAATAAATTAATGCATGATTATGATTATAATTGTACGCATACACATATATAAATGCACACATATATAAAAAAAATATATAGAATAGAATAAAATAATAAAATAAAATAATGTTAAATAATATAGGAATAGAAATGAAGTCTAAAGGAAAAAACTCACATTCAATAGGGACACATACACATGTAATTACACAAAGACATAGATGCATATATAGCTGCATATATACGTACATGCAGATATATACATAGATATACGCATACATATATACACATATACACACATACATAAACTCATACATTACGTATAAAAACAACCATACTTTTACTTTTAGACTAAAGGAGCTGGCATTATATCTGCGTATACGCAGATATAATGCCAGCTCCTTTAGTCTAATAAAAAATCTCTTATATTAACTAAGTTTATAGCCGCAGGTTTAAAAGGTGAGCTAAGTAGTTTCGAATTGGTCATATTTGAATTTTATTTATATTGGGAAATAAGTTCGCTTTTGGAATTGATTAAGTGGATACTTTGGGGGAAATGATTATACTTATAGGTTCATATATATATATATATATATATATATATATATATATATATATATATGTGTGTGTGTGTGTGTGTGTGTGTGTGTGTGTGTGTGTGTGTGTGTAAGCATTAGGTACGTAAGGAGTGCAGTAAGATTATTGACAGGTTGCCAGATGATAACCAATTTGTGTGCAAGAAATGTAAACAATGGAAATAGATAAGAACTGGATGGAGAAGATTGTCTAAAAGTTAACTTGATTTGAGCGCAGGGTGGAGCAGGTCTTAGTGCGATTGCAAGATTTAATGGAGCAAGTTCAGGGGACTTCTATCAACAAAACTTTACTACTGTCAACGTACTACAGAGCCAGTCTTAGGTATAGGCAAACTAGGCAACTACCTAGGACTTTCGATTGGTAGGGGCGTTGCACAGGAATCATAAGAAAAAGAAATTATATACATAATGCTCATGATGCATAAAACAAAATATAGGCATATTAATATATATATTATATAGTATATTAATATTAATATATATATTATATAGTATATTAATATTAATATATATATTATATAGTATATTAATATTAATATATATATTATATAGTATATTAATATTAATATATATATTATATATTATATTAATATTAATATATATACTATATAGTATATTAATATTAATATATATATTATATATTATATTAATATTAATATATATATTATATATTATATTAATATTAATATAGGTGTGTGATATCAATGCATATTAAATTGCATACTTAGAGTATAGCTATAGCCCTTCATATAGCATTGACAATTTCGATTACTGTTGCATCGGGAGAAAGAAATTTTTCCAAGTTGAAATCAATAGAAACTATTTGAGAATGCCAATGACGCAAGAACGCCTGAATAATCTAGCAATGATGCTCGGTAAAAATGACATGGTAAAAATGGCACTGGTAAAAATGGCAAAAGTGAGTAAATAAGTAAAAATGGCACTTTGACTACAGAAAATTAGGACTGTTCAAGAAAGTACGAGCTAAACTCCCATTCTCCTAGTTTAAAACTGGGCTAAACTCCTTAGCTTTAGTTTGGAAAAAGTTGGTTTGGTTAGGTTAAAATTCTGGAGAAGTAACAAAAAGAAAAATTATAACATTTTTATCTAATGATTAAAGATCGAAAATAAAATTTTATAGCTGTCATATTTACCTAAATTCAATTTATTTTTTTAAATCTTCAAAATGGTACATTAATCCAATGATTTAATCGCTGTTTTTAATTTTCTTGCACAAAAAAGATTTTTACTTAAAAAATGTTATACTACAGAAAATCGGAAAAATTGGTTTACAAATTACAAATGTTGAGTGCTACATAAGAATAAAAAAAATGATCGACAAGATAGGGTTATATATTTGGGGTCTCAATAATGACTTAAAAATAAAAGAGTAAAACAAATTACTATTAGAAATCCACCCAATTAAATAAATATTATGGTAATATTTTATGGGTAGGTTTCTTCTAGAATTTTTAAAAAAATTTTATTTTTAAGCCATTTTAAGTTAAAGATGACTTTCTAAATAATCTGCAACTTATTAATCGTGCTGAAATAAGAACATTATAATTTAGAAAGCCATTCTTAACATGAAGAGGAGAGGCTCATTGTTAACTATTCTGTACTTTCACCTAACAAACTAAATGAATAAACTTAGGAAATTGAAACTTTTGCCGGAAGTTATATTACTGATGAAGTTTAATATCAGGGACAGAATCTGATCAAACACCGTTTGCTGCTAACTCTTCTGGTTTGCCAATATTTATGAAATTTTGTTTCATTTTTGTTTTTATGTTTTGCCCCAATTCCCAATTATAATTTTTTTGTTGTGAAAGAAAATTATCTTTTATTAGAACTCTGGGTACTTATGCAAAACAGTACAGAACATGCTGAAATAATGACATTATTTTGAAAACCATTCTCTATAGAGAAAAATCATGCAAAAATTGAACTACATAGTTTTTGGATCAATATTGATGAGGGGCCTCTTAGCAGTTTGTAAAAATTACAAGTTTTCTGGGCCAAAATCAAGAACATAAAAAATGACAATATCACTTCTGCTGAATTAGTTCACTTGTGTTTTGTTTTCAGTTGTTCCCTGGCTTGGCTAGGTTTATAAATTATGATGAAAAAAAGAATAAATATACAAACAGTAAAGTTTTATATCCCGATTTCTTCCTCCACAAACGCTATTCACATTGGCTTGCTCAAAGAATCGCTCAAACTAGCAGAAAGCATTTTCATTTTTACATTGATTGTGATTAGCTTCTACTCCCTTCAAAAAAAGCCTAGCCCCTACCCCTACCTAATACCTAATAAATACCTAATAAAAAATATTCAATTTTTTTTTTTTGTGGGGTGGGGGTCCTATTTTAAACGAGATGAATGGGAGCTTAAACTGCACTTTTCCAACGGTTCTAATTTTTCTTTTGTCAAAGTGCCATTTTCATCTATGCATTCACTTTTGCCATTTTTACCAGTGACATTTTTATTGTGCCATTTTTACCTAAATTGGTCTGGCAATGATATCTATTGAACGAGATATTGTTCAGTCTCTGGATTATTCACAATTTATTTGAGACTTTTCTGCCATCAAAGCATGAAAAATGTTTGTTAAAGATTTATGACATGAAGGTTTGACATGTTTGTATAAATTTCAGTTATTTGTTGATTTAGATAAACAGGTAGTTTTTAATAAAATGCATATTTTACTTTTTTAGTATTTATTTTTATTTTTCTATTTCATTTGAGGCCACCAAATTCACTTTGCCTAAGGCCTCCAATTATCTACCTTGCTGACTATCAGGCATGTGTATGTTTAGGGTTTTGAATGCTTTTAGGGCACAACCTAAAAAAGAAAACGTGTGCTGCCACATCACATAACACTCCGTAAGCGACAGACTGCGAGAGCGTTAAAAAAAAAAAGTGACTAAACATTTTTTTTGTTTTGGCTAAGAAGGACGCAAGCACGCACGCACACACGTGCGTACACATACACACGTGCGTACACATACACACGTGCGTACACATACACACTCAAGCAAGAGACAACCGATACAGAAAAGAGAACTTTTCCAAACAAAATATATATTTCTCTTCGTCTCTCGGCCAAAGAAAACGCAAGTACCCTTTTAAAAAGATTTAACTTCAGGCTTTACGTATATACACATTTAAAAAAAATCCAAATCTCTCTCTCTCTATATATATACACTTACAAATAAAAAAAGAAAAATACACACGCATATATTAACTTTTTTTACCACTGCCTTTTACTTTCCATAAAATGTATATTTTTCTATTTTATTTTTATTGTGGAATCCCTTTTTCGTCTTTTAAGTATTTTCTAATTTTTGTTTAGTGTTAAGTATTTCCCCTTTTGTCCTCACATGGTCCTTCGACAATGTCCTATCTATATTTCAGATAGTCAATTTTTTTTTGTCTGTTGTCGCTTTCTTTATATATATGAGTATATAAAATAGTTGCCACGGGCCTTCGCAATGATGTTACAATCTAACAACATCATGGATATGGCTATTTTAAAAGCCATTGAGAGACTCACTCACGAAGTAAAAAAATTTGGCAAGCTGGAGCCGCAGTTGCACAGGCACCGATTCCAGGCTAACTCCTTACATTCACGCCACTACCGCCGCCACTCAAACAAGCCAAAACTGTGCTTTTATCACAGTCGTTTTGATATGGAGGCGCGGAAATGCAAAAACCCCTGTTCGTACATGAACCAGGGAAACTAAGGTCTGTGGAGCTGAGCACAGCAGGCTCTCCACGGGATATTTTCAACAACCGTGTCTATTTCATTACAGACTCCCTATCCCAAGCACGTTGCTTGGTTGATACCAGAGTGGCCTGCAGTATCTGACCACTGAAACTTCTCACAGAGAAGCCTCCAGTGTCGTCCATCACACTGCAGGCAGTAAATCACTCCCCCATCCCCACGTACAGTCAAATTTCTCGTTCTCTGGACTTGGAATTATGGAGAGACTTTACGTGGGTCTTCACTATAACAGATTTACCCTACCTCATACTAGGTGCGGACTTCCTGCACCACTTCAACCTGATAATGGATATGCGCAGACGCCGGCTGATAGACGCAAATACAGAACTTTCTGTCTCTGGTGTGAAAACAAACACCCCCTCTATCAACCCAGTATTTTTACCGAGAAACGAGATGGAGATGTGCATCCGACTGGGGACTACCGACGACTCAATGTCATGACGGTACCTGATCGTTACCAAATCCTATATATACAAGATTTTGCTTCCTTTCTACATGGCCTTCTCCAAACTAGACCTAGTTAAGGCTTACCATCAGATTCCAGTGAATCCAGCCGACATACCCAACACTGTGGTAACGACTCCATTTGGAGCGTTTGAATTCTTATGCCTTTTGGTTTACGAAATGCGGCTAGCACATTTCAGCGCTTCATGGATTAAGTAGTGCGTGACTTGGACTTCGTCTATAACTATATAGGCGACATTCTCGTGGCAAGTACCTCACCTGAGGAACATGTCACTCACCGCCTACTATTCAAACGGTTTCAGCGATACCAGGTCAGGATTAACCCTGGTAAATGTGTTTTCGGTGCATCATCACTAGTTTTCCTGGGCCACATTATCAGCCCAGACGGTATATCTCCGTTACTGGAAAAGGTGAAGGCTCTACAAAACCTTCAACCACCCACTTCACTTCGCCAACTAAGGCACTTCCTCGGTCTGTTAAACTATTACAGACGCTTTATCCCAATCTGTGCGGATCTCCTAGCTCCTCTTTCCGACCTGTTACGTAATAGGAAGAAGAAAAATGAGCAAATCTCACTTAATGAGATTCAGCTTAAAGTTTTTAATGAAGTTAAAACAAAACTGGCAACAACATCTCTACTTGCACATCCTGTACTCGATGCCCAGTTTTCTTTGGTCGTTGACGCATCAGACACAGCTGTAGGTGCAGTGTTGCAACAGCAGCACGAACAACAGTTATAACCTCTCGCATACTTTTCAAGACAGCTGAAACCGGCGGAACAACGTTACAGCATGTTTGGCTATGAACTCCTGGCTATGTACCTTGCAGTGAAACATTTCCAACGTTCACTCGAAGGCCGTCAATTTGGCCATCCGCTTACATATGCACTGCGTTCTAAGCCGGACAAATATTCTCCCCACGAAACGCGCCACTTGGATTTTGTTTCGCAATTCACCAGCAATATCTCAGGTGAGCAGAATGCTGCGGCAGACGCTTTGTCCCACCTTCCCATTAATTCTCTGTCCTCACCATCGGATATCGACTTGCAGTAGATGGCCTTAGACCAGCCAAGTCTGGACACGTTGGATCCGTTGTCACCTGAATTTACAACTTGCAAATTTGCATACCTACCTGTGCCTACCTCGGACACGCAAATCATTTGTGACACTTCAACGGATTCACCTCAACCATTCGTTCCAATGACTCATCGTAGAGTTGTTTTTGACACCCTACACAATCTGGCACACCCTGGATGCAGAGCCACAATGAAGCTGATTACAGCTAGATTTTTCTGGCCAAATATGGGTTCCTGTATATCCTGCCAAAAGTCAAAAGTGCGCAAGCATATCCGTGCACCCCTTGGAACATTCACCACCCCAGACGCTCGGTTTAGCCATGTGCACATCGACCTGGTTGGACCTTGGCCGGTCAGTCAGGGATTTACTTATCTCCTGACCTGTATAGACCGTTTCACATGGTGGCCTAAAGCCATTTCCCTCACAGACATTTCAGCTGAGTTGTAGCGTGAGCCCTTATATCAGGCTGGATATCGCATTACGGAGTTTCCACCACTATCACTACTGATCGTGGCATACAGTTTTAATTCCACTTCTTCTAGGAACTCTCCAGGATTCTAGGGATCCAACGTATTCACACTACAAGCTATCACTTTGCTTCTAACGGGATGATTGAATGCTTCCATCGCCAATTGAAAGCAGCATTATGTGCTTACCCTGACTAACAGCAATGGAGCAAATATGTACCGGTTGTCCTTCTTGGCTGTCGTGCTGCTATCAAAGAGGACCTGGGATACTCTTCAGCCGAACTTGTATATGGAGTATCTCTATCGTTGCCAGGCCAAATGTTGAACCCGATAGAATTAACAACAAACGATTCAGCTCTGTATGTCAACAGACTGCAAGCTTATTTTAGTAAGCTTCCACCGATACACACTAGGGAACAGACCATTAGATCTTCGATCCCAAAGGACATTTCGTCTTGGACTCATGTTTTTCTTAGAAAGGACGCCGTGAAAGCCCCCCTAACTTCACCTTATACTGGCCCGTATCGCGTGCTTTCACGTACCAATAAACTTTTTACTTTAGATATCAATGGTAGAAGAGAAACTGTTTCTAATGATAGAGTAAAAAAAGCCTTTCTTGACACAAAAACACACAAGCCACATATTCCCCCTACTTTCATACAGCATCAAAATATGCATACACCTGAAGTTAATGCTCCAAATGAAGATGATCATGTCACCACTACATGTAGTGGTCGACGGGTACATTGGCCGAAGGAATCGGATTTGATTTCAATTATTTTCAATCCTCACTTCAGGGCCAGATTGATTCCTTTCATAGTGGCATCCAGTTCAGCTACATTGATATGGGAATAGTCATTTTTCTTTCTTAGCCACACCGCATCTTCCACAGTTACATCTCCCATCTCTAATACGACGCCCAATGCCAGGCTGCTGGCATCGCACCAAATCACCCCCACGTCTCCGCCACTGACGTACGATTCCCCCTTCACTAGGTCTTCTTCCATCACTCTCGTAATGATATCTTGTAGCATGTTCGTGACCTCCTTTATCACATAACCCTCCCAGCCATCAGTGCCCGTTTGTCGTTTAATAAAGCTGCATGCTATCCTGAGCCAGCCGGCGATTGGATAGTGTCCTACAAACAGAGTTCTTGTTTTGTCAGATCGCATTCCCTCGTCTAAAGACAAGGCTTCCTTTTCCATCTCGGCATATTTTTAACCCCAATACTGCTCCTCCATCCAGGGACTCTGGCGGTTTTGCAGTCAACCCATACTTTTTTTTTTATTACATTTTCACCCCAAACAAGGGACATTGCCATTTTGGTGTAGGGGGCTACTATCAGAGGCAACAACTACTGGGGTACTATGTTGGGATTTGGGCAGCAAGATGTCGGTTCTCGTTACACTTGAACTTCTGCATGTCAGTACAGTTGGGGAAGCAGGAACCTGGAATGGAATTCCAGAATCTAGCGGTACTGGGGAATAAACTACTGGAGTAGAAAGATCTTTTACATCTAGGGATCTCTACTGTGTGGGGGTGGGATTTAGCTGCCCGTCGGGTTTGTCAAGGGTGTCTACGTCGTGGGAGTACAAGTGTCTGCAGTTCGCCAGAGCATTCGCCATTAAAATACTTGTAGAACAAGCAGAGGGATGTAACATTTCGTCGATGGGACAGAGGCTGAAGCTTAGATGCCAGTTCAGGGCCTATCAGATTGGCGACTCTCTTTTGAACCTTGATGCCAGTTCAGGGCCTATCAGATTGGCGACTCTCTTTTGAACCTTGATGCCAGTTCAGGGCCTATCAGATTGGCGACTCTCTTTTGAACCTTGGCCTCTCACTTTCTCTGCTGTCACCTCTGCTTCCTCCACAAGAATGTTGTCAATGTAAGAACGTGGCCTTGTCCACTGTACAGTCTTTACTCAGCACCGTCTTCAGCACGGCAGTCTTAATTTTGGGGGTTGAGCTCAGTCAAAAGCCTAACCTCATCAGGCAATACATCTTCCCCTTGTACCGGACCAATTGATGTTGCCAGAGTTTTTCATTTACATGGATCTGGAGATAAGCCAACTTCAGGTCGACAATCTTAGTGGCCTGCTCCATCCTCCTCTATTTCCTCATAACCTCTTCACATACGCCAATCCCCTTTCCAGTGTGGCAGGCTACGTATCTGTTTAATTCTCTGAAATCCAGTACCGGTCTAACTTTGTTCTTGGTGGGTTGAACAACTGCCAGTAATGGTAGCACTCCTTTTTCTTCCCCTGTCCACGGTTTCAGAATTCCCTCCTCTATTCACCTCTCCACTTCTTCCTCGAATCCCTTTCTTATTTCTCCTTGCAGTGTTTTCTCGTAGCAGCTTATTTTGTTTCGTAGTTCCGGAGGCCCGAAGATCTATTTCCATTCCACCGTCCACCTCTCGCCATCGAACCTCGCCAGGAAGTCCTCGTCCTTGATGCAGCAAGCCTCCGGTTTTTGCATTCTGATGTTTATATCACCTTCCATTTTGGTACAACATCTCACCGAAAACCAGACAAGATGAGACAACTGTGCCTCATAGAGCCATCTTCGCATATAAGTGGCGACATCTGTGCAACAAAACGGTAGGAATTGAGGGTGAAGAAGCTACCATTAAAGTGGGTGAGGAGGTGTGGGTGAAGCCCCCCAATGCAAAATGTACCACTCGCTGGGGGAGGGGAGTCGTAATGGGAACGCAGTTGAAGAACAACATGATAGTGAATGGCGTTCCCCGGCATATCCTAGACCTGCATTGTGTGACCCTGCCGGTGTGCAGTGATGGCAGTGAAGAGGAGGAAGTCGAGATCCACCGAGAAGCTAACGATGCACCCCAATTCAACTTAGCGCCACATTGCGGTTTGTTACAACTGGACGTGTCTGTAGTGAACCTGAAAACGTCAACCCCTAAGAAGTTGTCCCCCAAAGACCTCAACGTGAGAGGAGGAGGCCTGCTTAGATGAAGGATTATGAAGTGTCTTATTGATCTCGAAGATCAGGGGCGCGTGTGGGGTATATGCGAAAGGGAAAAAAGGTACCATTTAAGGCTAGGTTATGGTTAGAAACAAAAACAAAAAAAAATAAGTAATATATGACGTACCGGGCGTATCTGCATCGCTCTTTGGGAAAGAAGAAGGAAAGGATGGCTAGCTCATTTATATACCCGAAGGGCATCTTGGGAAGGCAGGTCATGATGAGAGAAGCTATTTTTTTTTCTTGTCTCTTCCTTTTTTTTTTTTATAAGAAGATATAAAAACCGGGAAAAATTCCCTGCAAGGCAGACAGAAAGAAAAGAGTTGTGAACATCTTCTCTTGAAAAGTATTTCGTGTTGTTGACGTTCAGATTGTGCGGTGTGACCTTGGTGGCGAGAGGCCAGGTGTGGTCGATTGGAAAAGAAGAGGGTAGAAACGTGCTGTTGTCGAGCGAGTGACTCACTCCTTCTCGAACCTCAGAACCGAATCCTGATCGTAACCTCACAATTTTAAAAACAAAAACAAACAAAACCTAAACATGACCATCGGCAAAAATGTAATAACTAACAAGAAAAATATCATAACAATGTCCCCCCAGAAAAATAAAACAACAATGGCCCCCAAACAACAATAAATAAAAAAATAAAAAAATTAATTAAAAGGTTTCATAAAAAGACATCTACAATTTTTTTTCCATATCTTGTTTTACTTCATTTTCGTTTTTTTGTTAAAATAAAAGTTCAACATTATCAGTGGTGTTTTCATTAATTTCTCTTTAAGATATACTAGCAGCTATTTTTTGTTCTTTGGGTTTTTGGTCTTCGTGAAAATCGCGGTAAAAAAACTGCATAAGTTCCAAAAAACACTTTTATACTATTTTTACAGTTTTGTTTCATCATATCAAATTTGAAATAGCCATGTGTAAATGAAAAAGAAATTTTCGCTTCTTCTATTTTTCATTCTGGTTTTGTAGTTGTATTTATATAAAACAAAAAACAAAAAATAAATGGAAGAGTGTTACAAAGTGGGGACAAAACAAATCCCAATAAATATTTTCATTAAATATTGTAACATTACATAAAATGCTACATCTTATCGTACTTTGATCTTTAAATGCAAATGTTCACTTTTAGAACATTTAAATGTTCTCGGCAATTCACAAAGGATGCACCTTCGATAGTATAGTCCAACAATGAATGTTTTCTTGTTTTCCTTGTGCCAAACTGGTCAATGACATTGTCAAAATCTATTTGTCTTGTAAGTTCGTTTTCAATGGACAGAACAGTCAGATCCAACAGTCTCGACTGGTTCATGGTTCACAGGGGGTAATTTTTTATAAGTTTCATTTTGGAGAAACTTCTTTCACACGATGTACAGAAACACATATTGTCAAAAGGAATTTTAGAGCCAGCGTAATGACTTAACAAAGTCCCACTTGATGAAAACTGTAGGAATTGCAGTAAAGTCCCGTGCTTGGCTCCTTCCAAGTTTATTTCAGCTGTTTGTAGGTGTTGCTTTAAATGTGGAATTTCTAGACAAATGTCTTTTTCAGATAGCTCATCAAACACAGCTGTGACCTTGGCAACAGACAACTGTATTTCTTCCTCGCCAGCACAAAAAATATGATCTGGCTGAACGGCAGAAAAAGTAATAAAAAAAAGTCATTTACTGCCTGTACTCTGGTATCAAACTCGATATGGAAACGGTCCTGACACTTTACCATTGCTTTCTCAGTCTCCTGCTGAAATGACAATCCAGCACCTCTTGCCTCCTCTCCTGGCAGTCTGTTTTTTCTTCTGATTTTCCTCTCTGTAAAGATATCAAGTTCTTCACATTTTGCAAGTGCTTGCTGGACAGCATTGTCAACAATATTCATAGGCTGTTCTTCCAAAAAGATCCTGAGAACCCGTAGCAACCATGTCCAGGGTAATACCTGGTGTTTGAATGTACTTCTGAGCTACGTTTACTTCTTATAAAACGTCACCTCAGAATAACAAGAAAGCAATGAAAGAAAAGTCGCATACAGCTGGTAACAGATTGTGTAGAGCGCCTCTTGTCTCGTCGGTTTCTTCGACATCACACACAGATTCAATAGCTTCCACAAACTGGTTAAACCTCTGTATCACCGGCTTCACTGCATCAGCATATGCACTTCAGTGACTTGTGGATAATCTCTTCACTGTAAGACCTGTGTACTTTACTAACACATCCCAGCGATGGGTCGACAGAGCGAAAAAAATGTACAATGTCTCAAGACTTCCAAAAAATGTTACACAAGAGGGATTGTTAGAAAATGAACGTTTCCCACAGAGGTTCAAAGAATGATTAGAACAAGGCACAAAAACGTCCCTTGGATTAATGTCCTTGATCTTTTTATGCACACCACCATGGATTCTGACCAGTTTATAGCATTTATCGTACCCTTGGCCACGACAAAACTTAATATCTAGTCTTTCGTTTTCTAATTTCTCAAAGATCTCGCAAGTCAGTGCAGTAGCTGTTTTACCTTTCAAATGTAAAAATCCCAGGAATTACTCACGCACTTCAACTGAACCATCGCTGATATGTACATATTTAATTACTGTTGACATTTGATCTGCATGCGAAACGTCTGGTGTGCTATCAAAAAGTATACCAAAGTATATATTATTTAATTGGAATTCATTATTGAGATGGGTTTTATTTATTGATTTTTATTTATTGTGGACTATTATCCTCATCTTTTTATTAGTTGTTGTTTCACGTTTCGGCCAACTATTCCTCTGGCCTTCATCAGGTGGTAACTGCGACGGATTGGAACTCCGAATCTCCTAATTGCATTCACAGCAATTATTGCCTTCTATGGTTGTTGTCGTCTCATCACCTTTTGGCCAAGTAAGCCTCTGGCCGGCTTTGGGTAGGACTGAAACTGCTATCTTCAGACAATTCTCACCTGGAACCGTAGAGATTCAACGTCTCTATCCACTGCGCCATGGGCCCCCGAAGGCCGAAACGTCATGAAACACCAACAAAAAGATGAGGATAATAGTCCGCAATAAATAAAAATTAATATACCAAAGTACTTTGCATTTTCAATGTCAGCAACGAGTTTTCCAATCACATTTTTTGCCAAAAGAGAAATAAACTCGTTCTGTGTTTCACGCGACATGTATGAACATATTGTCTGACTGTTTGTGCTTTGCTGGAGGCTGAAAAGTTGTTCCTTTAACACTACATCATAGTGAGATAACAATTCGACAAGTTTCAAAAAGTTACCTTTGTTTAATGAGAACGTATTCTCACGATGTCCTCTAAATGACAGGTTCTGTCGTGTAAAAAAAGTATCACATCTAAAACCCTGGGAAGAATGTCTCTGAACTTCCTTTTCTTTTTTTCCATAAGGGAAATGTGCACCGCATCGATAGTTTTTGCAGCTGGAGTCGTGAAGCCAGCGTTTTCCAATTCTTCCAGCACGACAGACGGTCCTTTGACTGTTCATACTCAATAATTTTGGGACTTAGCTTCCACCAGGCTTCAAAACCAGTGACGAAAGTAAATGTTCCCGGAGCCTTGTCATCATTTCATTATTAACGTATAACAAGTACAGAGTAGTTAAACATTAAAACACGAGTTGTTTTTTGTTGCAGTCAACTCGGTAATTTCGTTTCACTAAAATTGGGTTCCGTTCCATTTTTAACACTTCTCAAGATAACCATATATATATATATATATATATATATATATATATATATATATATATATATATATATATATATATATATATATATATATAATGTGTGTTTGTGGCAATGTTAACAAAAGTCCTACAGAAGATGGCGGCTGCGAACGGATGTAAAAAATGGAATGGAACGCAAATCTTAGAGAAATGAAGTTAGCAAGTCGACTGTACAGCTTAGCAAGAAAAACTTATTCGACTGCGGATAACAACTAATAATAAGCCTGTTTTAATTGTTAACTAATCTGTACTTGTTATGAATATGATAATAATGAAATGAAATAACTATTTTTTTTTATTCAACTAGACTGTTGTTTCACATAACATTCTAATAAACAAAAGATACCGTAAAAATTGAATTTCATCGTCCTTTCTTTGTATAATTACCAAAACAAAACAATGAAATGAAAAATAAAACGAAAACAATAAAATGATATAACTAAAAAATAATGTAACAAACAAAGCAATTTTAATGTCTTTTTTTTTTTTTTTGATTGCGAAAAAGGCAGTGTGAAAAAATGCTAATCTCTACAGTCGACTCGGTAATTTCGTTTCGCTAAAATTTGCATTCCTTTTTTACATTCTTTCGCAGCCGCCATATTGCGTACGATCTATGTTTGTACACACACACACACACACACACACATACACACACACACACACACACACACACATTGTTTTTGTTTTGTTTTTTCTGTCCGTTATTATTATATTGTCCTACCAAAACACCCGATGCATGGTGAAGACCATTCGACAATAATCGCATCGTAATTAAAAAAGAAAACATCGATTGGTGACACTCGATGACCCCGCGCGTGCTCTACTCGAACCAATAATGATAAAAAAGGAAAAGAAAAAAAAAATGCATATCCTTACATTTACATTTTTTTTTAATTATATTTTGTCTCCATCTTTTCATCGTATGTAACTCGATTGTACGTCTCGCATACTATGTCGAGACGATAGCCGCAGTCATATTTCCAAATGACACCCATGAAACGAACTCCAAGAGAAATATCTCATCTTATCAGCAGAATATCGGCTTAACCCATCCCAAACAATTCTCTCTCGATGGTTCTTCTTCACTACTCCCAAATTCCGATCCTACTCTAGGCTTTTCCGAGAAAATCTTGCTTCTCTCCCCGACCTCCGCAAGTGATGCAAATAGAGGATAGCTTGCGTCTAAGTTATTTGCCATTTTTGACGTCATGCTACGCGTCATAACTCTATCCTCCATCAACGGTACAATTCACTTCTCGACCGGCCTCTCCCGTCGAGATCGACCCCTCCGTCTTGGTATAGTAGCTTCTTCTGTGGCTGACTCACTATCTGACTCATCGGAGTCTCTTGGAGCCGCCAATGCCTTCTTCTCAACGGTTTCTCCGCTTTGGAAATTTCCCATTCCTCAATTGATGCTGCACAGAGATACTCTGCGTGTGCCTTCGTCACGGAGCCTGTCAACTGGTCCTTAATCTTGTAAGAGACCAGATCGGTTTTTTCTATCACTACATAATAGGTTTTCCAAGGCATATCTAGCTTACTCCGTCTCTGGTGATTCCTATAATAAACTAAATCTCCAACTTTAAAATCCACAGATTCCGTCTTTTATCAGAGATTTCTATCATCTTTCTCTTAGCTTTCCTAACGTTATCCCTAACTAAAGTAAAGGGCCGATACATCTCTTGTAGCGTGATCTCATCTTGCTCATCGCCATAGTATTTTCTACGAGGCATTAATATATTGTCCAGGGGCAGAATTACATCCCTGTTGTAGAGTAAATAGAATGGTGAGAATTTCGTAGTCTCGCTCACGTGGAACCTAACAGCCGCTAACATTTGGTTTATGTACGCATCCCACGACTGTTCACCGTTCCCGATTTTCTTTGATAAAACGTCATGCATCGTCCTATGCAGAGCTTCTCAATTTTGCCGTTACTTTGGGGGTGGTAACAAGACGTGGTCACATGATGTATGTTGAGGTCCCCCAATGCCTTTTTCATGACTTTGTTAATTAATTCGGGACCATTGTCCGTTAACAGCCCCAAATCTAGGGAAAATCTCATGCACCATGATCTCCGCCTTCTTATCAGGGATCGCAAAAGCCTCCAGCCAGCCACTATACATGTCAATAAACGTAACTATGTATTCATTACCCGAACGTGTCTTTGGGTAGGGCCCGGAAATATCCAACGCTAATTTTGCGAAAGGAAAAGGAGGCAGATCACCCTCCTGAATTTGAGGCTGTTGCTTCTTTAAATTCCTGGTTTGGCAGGGAATACATTTACCCACGTGTTTATTCACTTCTTTAAATAAACACGGCCAGAAATATTTGTTTTTAATGGTGTGGAACGTCTTCTCTACACCCATGTGACCATTATCGTCATGGTACTGAAGTAGCACTGTCTTTTTAACAGTTCATCGTCAGGTTGTGATAGGTAATACACTATCTCATCCATTAGTATGAACTTTTTCTGTTCCACCTTGGACGATTTACCGTTCTTCATCTTTAAATCCTTAATTTCCTAATCTACTTCTTGTTCCCTAACTACATCTAAACCTGATAACGTAAGACATTTGTGCCATCCCGCTGAGCCCTCTGCCTTTTTATATGACGCAAACTTTTTAGGCTCAAAGCTATTCGAGTTTATTGCATCTATCGTATAATTTCTATTTATTTCTACTGGGGAATCGTCGTTGTCTCGGCTTGAATTTACCGCACGTGACAAGAGATCGGCACACACATTATCTTTCCCCTTCAGGTACTGTATGGTGCAGTTATAGCCGGCCATACTCAAAGCCCACGTTTGTATTTTTCTATTTTTTATAGGCGAGTTTAAGAGGTATTCCAGGGGTTTATGATCGGTAAAAATGGTGAACTCAGCACTATGCAAATAATGATTCAGTTTATGAAGAGCATAGTGTATTGCGTATGCCTCTTTTTCTATAGTCGACCATCTCGTCTGCGTATCGCTAAGTTTATGGGATAAGAAGTAAATTGGTTTTTCAACCTCTTTACCCTCGCTCTGATCATAGATCATTTGCAACAGACATGCCCCAATCGCGTAATCGGAGGCATCCGTGTACAGCCAGTAGCTCTTTTCGGGATCGGGATAGGCCAGTATAACCATGTCTACGAGCTTTGTTTTCAGACTATCAAAGGCAGACTGAAACATGTCGTCCTACTGGAACCTCGCATGTTTCCTCATTAGACAAACTAGTGGCTCGGCGATCTCAGAAAAATTCCTTATAAATCGCCGATAATACGACGTCATACCAATGAAGGTCTTCACTTGCCATAAAGTGGTTGGGGTCGAAATCGATTTGATTGATTTCACATTGTCCAGGTCTGGCTGTATACCCCGTTCACCTACTTTGAACCCCAGATACTGTACTTCCCTCTTGAAAAATTCACACACTGTGGCTTTCAACCTGAGGTTTTGCTTATGTAAACTGGCTAGTACCTTATCTATGTGATCTAAATGGCTTTCCATCGTATCCAACAATATTAAGATATCATCCAGATATGGTAATGCATAGTCTTCCTGTCCCTGTAGAACTATGGACATCAATTCTTGGAAGACCCCAGGGGCGTTCGCAAGTCTGAACGGCATCACTTTAAAGTGAAATAAACCCCGGTAGCAGGTAAACACAGTTTTCTCTCTATCGTTCCTATTCAGTTTAACCTGCCAGTAGCCCAACTTTAGATCCAATTTCGAGAAGTATTTCGCCGATCCGAGCGAGGCTAATATATCATCAACGCCCTGGCATACTTTTTCGTGACTTTATTTAAAGCCCTAAAATCTACACAAAATCTTTTCGTACCATCTTTCTTTTCGACTAACACTATCAGGAAGCTCCACGGGCTATTCACCCTTTCAATTACTCCAGCCCGCATCATCTCGTCTAATGCCGCATCTATTACTTTCTTTTGCTTTAGCGGTGTTCGGTATGGACATTTACGTATGGGGCTACTGTGTACCGGTCTCTATACGCATCTCCACGGTATTGGTTCTGGCCAAATTTTTATCGTCCGTAATGAATAAATCTTTATTCTGCTCCAGCATCCTATCGACTTCCGACTTAAACTCTTCAGGCACTTTTATTCCCTTTAGATTATTTTCCGAAGATGTGCTTCCATTTTCCTTCGGCATGGTAATTTCTGTAATGCTACCAGCCGTACTACACATGGCTATTTTGCAGCCTCTTTGTAGGGTGACAGTCTGGTTCATGTTGTTCATTATCAATAACGGGAACCTACCAGACCTTTCTACTTTCACTACCGCATTAGCTACTGATATACTGCTAAGGTTGCTAACAAAACCACTACTTATTTATTCTACCTCATATTCTGAACCTTTCCCGTGTTTAAAACCTGCATGAGCCGTGCACATATGCAGATGCTGAGGTTTTAATGCAAGCTTACCTGTTAACCTAACTATCAATGAGCTATATACTCGTCACCTATTTTTCTGAAGCCAGTCGTGTCCTAGTATTACGCTTCTGTTCAGATTTTCCGCGACAAAGAATTCCTGGTGGTTAGACTGACTTCCTATCCCTACTCTTAATCGAGCGATCCCTTCTACAATTAATGGGGAACCATTTGCTGTTCTAAGACTAACCCTTTTATCGCGTAGTTTGGGTCCCTGATTAAGTGCCTTAAAAACACTGCTGTATATCACTGACACTTCTGATCCTATATCTACTAGGGCTCTATAATTTTTTCCTTCTATTCTAATTAAAAGGGAATTTGATGCGCCCATATTACATATGTGCGTCGGCATGTTCTTGTTCTGCTCATCATGTGTTGCACGGACGGAGCGCCTCCGTTTCCCTGAATGCACATGCTGCAAAATCTTGCTATGTGACCAACTTTGCCACAGTAGTAGCACCTAATGATCTGCCTGCCTTCCTCTTTCTTCCTAGCTTTCTATATCGGACCCCTACTCTTTACTTGATCCTCTCTGTTATGTTAGTCTCCATATTTTAGGGAACTGGCTGGACCCATAGCGTCAGCTGGAATCCGTCGTCTCGTGTGACAAACCTCGATGGGCTCGTCCCCATACTCCTGGCTTGCGTTTAGCCGGATCTTCCATTTTACTTCAACTAAGGTTTTTTGATAAGCCGCTTGAAGATCCTGTGGTTCGTCTCTCATCACAGCCATTTTTACTTCCCTATCCGTTGAGACCCTCTACAAAAAAATCCTGCATCCCTTCTAGCCTACCCTGCCTTATGTTTTCTAATTTGACTATATTTCTGTTAGGGTTTGGGACAAGCCCCGTAATAGTCCTCTGGGGACCTCTTCAATACCGCCCATGCTAGGTTTTCATTATTCAGCATAAGTCGGTTAACGAATCGTCCGACCGGGCCCTTTGTAGTCGAGAGAGCTATCTGGCATTTTTCCTTGTCCGCTGCCCCGGTCACCCAAAAATACTGCTCTATTTACTGCACCTTCTATAGCCACCATCACCTCTGTTTTCCAACGACACTATTCTTCTTATGGAACTGGTAATTAACCCGACCGCCTGTTTTAATTCCGAGGTCAGTCTCTGAACGAAACTTAAAATCAACTGCGACTCCATTTTTGCGAATGAACAAAATAATATAAACTCAAAATCACAATTTCTTTTGCTATCGTTACGAAACACGAAAGAATGAGAAAAAAATATAAGCCAAACAAAAGAAGAAAAAATTCTGAGCAAATATGTTTTTTTTGTTTTCTTTTTTTCCTCGAGCAGAACACGACAGGAACTAAATGCCACCTACCTTATTGCTTTATTGGTGTATTCTTTTTCTGCCATGCACGGGACGCTTGTTTTCAAATTTCTACTTTTTTTTTTGTTCAGTCTGAGTCTCTTGTTCTTCCGGGGTTTTTTTTTGGGGGGGGGGTCGTTTGTTCAGTTCTGAAAACTCTTGCTCTTTGGTTTTTCTTGTTTTTTTTTTCGTTAGGACCACTCTTATAGTTGTGATTCGTTCGCCCACGTTCTCTTATTCTTTGCTGGTCAAAATGACGGCACCAATTTGATGCGTTCTGCAGCGCTCTCCGATTAAAAACAGACGCAAAAATCTTGTAGAAAAATAAATGTCTTTATTTCTTTTTCACAATGCTAAATTCAATAGTTGCATGTAATCGGTGAGAGCTGGTGCGACGTAGGACAGAGGGGGGGGGACAGCGAGCAACTCACAAGGCAGGCGCGTGTATCTGCCGTCTCCACTCTTCTGCTCTCTGACTGTCGGTAAGCTAACTGTCTTGTTTATATAAATCCGTCAGGCTCTCGATGCACCTGGGTGTCAACGATTTTAACCTGTGACCCCATCAACAGGTACATTTGGCCTCTGTTGCCACTGACATTTTTCCGCACAATGCATTCTGCGACATATGTCCAAGGAACCTAAAATCTAAAATTTCAAGTGTTTAGACCCAAAACTGACAGAGGAATTTGGTAAAGTTCTCAAAGGTCAAATCGTTGAATTTTAACCCCCTTAACAGCCAAATTTCTGGCCGAAAACGGATTGCAAAGATTTTTCCAAATCTCAGTACCCTGTATATCAAATTTCGAGTCTGTAGACTTTAAATTAACAAAGCTATTGCCTAGGGAAATGTACACAGGCACATTCACTTTTATAGATATATATATACTAGCATTTCAGCCCAGCATTGCCCGGGTGTTTGGAGGTGTATGTTGAGCAAAAAGAAAAAAGTGGTAGTAGGAAGGCAGGCTCGAACCCATACCGCGAAGGAGGAAAAGAACAGGGAAAAGAAACCTGACGTCTTTGCTGATACGACCACTGCCAAACCGGAAGTGGCATAGGTTTAAATTAAGGCTAGACAATCGAAAGGAGAGGATGACTTTCAAAAATATCGGCGAAAAAAGCGCCCCCCTGTAGAAAAGTGCCCAGTTGAAGGTGAAGATATCATTGTTTTTAGCTAATTCTTTGATATTTGTCATCTCAAAACGATACTGATCTTGGTAAAATCCGTCACCTCTGTCGAAAGTTTTAGGCAGACATGAAGACATACATACATACATACATACATACATACATACATTTATATATTGGTAACTAAAGATTTTCGACCCAAACCGATTAAAAAGCTTGCCCTATCTTTGAATACCCTTTATGTAAAATTTCAAATCTTTTGACCAGAAATTGTCTGAGTAATTTGGTAGAGACCGCAGAGGGCAATTTTTTAAAAACTTTGACCCCTATTATGACCCCTAAACGTTTATTGTTTTGGGCTAAAATCAAGTTAAGTTATTAAGTTAGATCCAGGTCCAAGGAATCTATATGTAAAATTTCAATTGTTTATATCCAAAATTGGCGGAAGAGTTTGGTAGAGTTCTCAAACGTCAAATCGTTGAATGTTTACCCTTTAACAGCCAAATTTCTGGCCGAAAACGGATTACAAAGATTTTCCCAAATCTCAATACCCTGTATATCAATTTAGAGTCTGTTGGCTTAAAATTGACAGAGATATTGCATAGGGAAATGTACACAGACACACACAGACACACATAGAGACACGTTCACACATATATATATATATATATATATATATATATATATATATATATATATATATATATATATATATACTGCTGTACCTGGCCATGCGTTGCTGTGGCTCAGTTTGTTAAAATGGAACACATTCCTCAAGAAAAATTGCATTTTGTATTGTTTATTTTTGCAATTTTTTTTATCAATAAAAGTTCTTTTTTTCCCCCAAGAAAAGGTGAATTTACCATAAATTGTTAGGTGAAATTTTTTTTTCAGGAAAACTTGCGCTTTTTTTTAAAAAGAAAGTTGGCAGTAAACATTTCTGTTTGAAAACAGAATTTGTATTATAAAAAGAAAAAATCAATGCTTTATATGAACACTGTAAATAGTTAGGTGAAAGTAGAGAAAAGTTAGATTTTTTTTCAAGAGAATGTACAAATTTTTTTTGTCAATAGGTGTTAAGAAAATAAACAGAAAAAAAATACTCCCATCATTAATAAATTATGCAAAAAAAATAAATAAAATGTTGATTTAGTGTTTCAACAACGCTCGGCTGAATCCGGTGATTACCGGTCGAACCCTAAACTAATTGGAATCCGGTGGGGGGGGGGGTAAATTCTGCATGAGTACCATTCTTTTTAATTTTGTCTTTTGTTCAATTTTTTGTGTGGGCTTTTAGCGATAGCAAACTAACAAATTTAACCAAAATGCAAAAAATTCAACAATTAAATAATTTTAATAAGTGCCCAGCTTCTAATACAAATCCTAGTAAATCAATCCCCCTTAATGGAAACACTGAAGAGAAGGACGAAACCAAATTATTGCCAGTATGTTTGGGAGAGGTTCTATAGGTGTATCAGAAAGTGGTCATTAAAAATGATGATCAGAACCTTAATAATTCAACTTACTATTTTTTAAGCTTATAACTACTTGAAAATATAATTCAAACCCTAATTTTTTTCAATTAAAGGAGCAGAGACCAAATTAAAAAATAAATAACAGGTTTAATAGCAAATTATGCAATATTTGTTTCTTTAAAGCGGTTTTCTTTAAAAAAATATAAAGAAAATCAACATATTTTGACTTTCTTATAAATATATGTATATATACAAATGCCAAAAATTCATTTACCTAAAAAAATACTATTAAATGAGTAGTTCCATTCTTCATTGTTAAGAATTTATCCATATTTATATTTTAAATTCCATGTATTTTTTAAATAAAAGGATTTTTAAAGCGAGGGTCATAGAAAATCGCATTTTTGTAACGTGTTTTGCGCAAAGCGTTAAATAGCTGCTGCTGCTGCTGCTAAAATGAAATTTATGAAGTATGGTTTCGTCCAAGGGCATAAATAATGACTCCTTTTTATTGTGTGTCTTAACCAAAATTAGTATTTTTCATCCTCCGTAGTTAAAAAAGAAACGCACATTCCCCTAGAACAAAAAATCCGCTTCATCGGTTTTTGATTTATATATTTTAATACTTCTTCATCAACTAAATTTTTTTTTCAAATATCTAAAAAAAGAAAACATTCAATGAAATAGAAAAATTTGGCGTCAGCGTCTGGTATTTACTTGACAATGTGAGCATAACATGAACTTTCATTTAAAAAGAAATCGACGTTTTTTTTTTTTTTTAAGTTTTACACTTTGGGCTTTACAGGCAAATTTCCAAAAAAATATTCTTCTTTTTTGTTTTAAATTAGAATATTTTCTTTATTGATCTTTTATCCTCAATTTGTATATAAAACTTTGGCACATAAATTAATGGTACTTGTACAGTTTAGCCAAGACATTAAAAAATAAAATATTGAAAAAAGTTTAAATTGTATGTATCCGTTATGGAAGTTCTCTGAAAAAATTCACTTAATTTCATCAAGTAGTTTTTTTTTTTTTTTTTTTTTTTTTTTTACAGCGAAAAAACAATTTGTTATGATACCGGAGCAAAATGTTCGATTTTTAGGAAGAAAAGCTAGTATTAAAGATGGGGAGGGGTGTCAGCGTTTTAACTGGAGTTATCTCCCTTTGGCATTTCTAAAATTCAAACAATTTTTTTAATCCAAGATGGCTGCCTTCAACGTGCTCTTATAAAAACGTGTTTTTTCCGCTATAAAAAAAAAAAAAAAAAAAAAAAAAAACACTACTTGATGAAATTAAGTGAAATTTTTTTTCCGGAGAACTTCGTTCCATAACGGACACATACAATTTAAACTTTTTTCGATATTTTCATTTTTTAATGTCTTGACTAAACTGTACAAGTACCAAATTAATTACTAAAATTTTAATAAACATTTCAAAATGGGGGTGTGAATTTGAAAAAACGTTTGTCTAAAATATTATATTTGGTTTATTGGAAAGAGCATAAAATTTCCCATTGACCCTGAAAATATCGTAAAAATAGAACCAATAGAAAAATTTTGATAGATTTTTAAAGTGTAAAAATTGAAAAATATTTAACTCGTAAAATTTTATTGCTTTTATTACGTAAAAAAATGTCTGCATGAAGGCACGCCGGCATTTTGTAAACACTGTTTTTTAAAAAATAAAAATAATATTTCGGTACATTTTCAAATTAGGTCCACCTCAACAATTTTCTTTTAAATGACGACTTTTATAGGTTTTCGACAATGCTGAATACGAAAGTCGCATTTAAATTTTGCAGAAGTAAGTAGTTATCGAAATATAAAAAGTTGTATTATGCATTGTATTATTTAGCGGCCATTTTTATGCGCGTGCGCGCGTGCCATAAACAAATCTACTCATCTCTGACTGACATTGCACGCGCGTAAAAAAAGATGGCTGCCAAAAAATACAATGCATAATACAACTTTTTATATCTCGATAACTAATTATTTCTGCAAATTTTCAATGCAATTTTCGTAGTCAGCATAGTCGAAAACCTTTAAAAGTTGTCATTTAAAAGAAAATTGTAGAGGTGGACCTAATCTAAAAAAATACCGATTTTCTTTTCAAGAGAATGTACAAATTATTTTTTGTCAACAGATGTTAAGAAAATAAACAAAAAAAATACTCCCATCATTAATTAATTATGCAAAAAAATAAATAAAATGTTCGTTTAGTGTTTCAACATTTGGACAACGCTTGGCTGAATCCGGTGATGATGGCCGGTCGAACCCTAAACTAATTAGAATCCGGTGTGTGTGTGTGGGGGGGGTAAATTTTGCATGAGTACCATTCTTTTTAATTTTGTCTTTTGTTCAATTTTTTGTGTGGGCTTTTAACGATTGCAAACTAACAAATTTAACCAAAATGCAAAAAATTCAACAATTAAATAATTTTGCTCAGCTTCTAATACAAATCCTAGTAAATCAATCCCTCTTATTAGAACACTCAAGGGAAGAACGGAATCAAATTTTTGCCAGTATGTTAGGGAGAGGTTATATATATATATATATATATATATATATATATATATATTACAATATTTTAAGCAGATTTGACACTCAGTTACCAGATTTTTATGGGTTGCTCGTTAACTTACGATAAAACTTGCGAAGTATGCGCTTGTTTACGATTGTTGTAAAAATGGAATGGAAATTTAAATTTAGCTCCATTTTAATCTTTTTTGTTTTTAATTGTGCTCCCCCAAAACAAATATAATCAAAAGAATAACATTCAACAATTGTACTTTATATATAAAACACGAAATATTAAAAAAAAATATTAACGAAAGAGAAATAATTCCATTTTTAAACGAAAAATGTCAGTTTAGTATATAAAAGTTCTGTTTAGTGATGTCACGTGATGGCACGCGGTGTGAAATAATTGTCCCCAAATTTAAAAAAATGGCCCATCCGTACAAAGAAAACCACCTATTTATTATAGAAAAATTAAGTATAATGTTATAATTAAAAAGAGATATATAAAAACACGCATGGGTACAGTAAACATATTATACTAAAATGCCGAAGCAGTCCTTCCAGTGGTTGTTTAGACTATTAATTATGAACGAACCAAGAGTTACATTTTTATATATATAGATTGAGTAGGATGATTGATAATTTGTAATTAAAATTAAAAATTAAAAATCGGTTTCACAAGGAAGAACAAACAAAATCAATAAATTGTACGATCGTTTCAGAAACGATGTTATTATTGAGATGGACAATAAATCTTGGACAATAATTTTATTATTTAGTTTTTTGAAAAATATTAGGTGGGTTTTTTTTAAAGACACCAAAAATAAAACTAGCATTTTGTTTAAGTAAGGCAGATGTATCTGGAAATTATAAAAGAAAAATAGTTACTTCTTGGATGTTGATAAACAAAGTAAGATAAAATGAAAATAATAATAAAAATAAAATCGGGTGGAAAGGTAAAGTTAAGATTAGATATTTTAAATATTTCTAATAAAAAAATATATATACCTTTTCGCCTTTTAAAGCTCGTATCATCGTCAATGCATTCATTGGGATGTTAAATGTAGTTTATGAATGCTTGAAAATATTGATATATACAAATTTTCAAAGGAAACGCCAATAGAATAATATTACCAGTTTAAAATCGTTAGTAACTCTATATTTGAATTCAACTTAAATATTTCAATTACAAAGGGAGATAATTATAGTCAAATAGAAAATAAAGAATTTACTGTTGAAAGGGAGCCACTAATTAGTTATAAGTTAATTTTTATATAATGGTTTAAAGATATTAATATTAATAAAATCAATAATAGTAACAAATGAATCTGATTCGTAGTAAATAATAATATTATTTTTAATAGTAATTATAATATTTATAGAACTTATATTAATAAAAATAGTAACATATAAATTCAAAGTGAAATAGATAAAATAAAATAGAAATAATTGTAAAATATCAGATAAGATAATAGAAAATAATAGTAATA